>NW_010510222.1:39019-103126 GCF_000687285.1 Phaethon lepturus
CAGACCGTGCTCGGCGCACAGAACGCTGTATCTGAAGTTCAGGTTTGTCTAGATCGGATCCATTCCTCGTTCTTGTCCACACTTTCTCTGTGTGCTTGAAGTAGCACCTAGCTTCTTTCTGCTTCCTCACCGGGAAGTTGAGAGGATAAATGCATTATAAAGCTGGGAAACTGGTAAATTCTGTGTTAATAGGGATTGTATACGTGCACTTAGGTAAACACGCATCAGTAAAAATCTCTAGCTGTTTATAGTGGCTGTGTTAGACCTTCCAAACTACATGAGGTGGTTTTGCTTGCATTTGCAGAAGGTGGAATAATACTGCAAAGCGATACAAAGTCTCACAGTCACTTCAATAGGGGAAGACTGCTATAGTTAGCTTTTCTATCCCAAACAAAAGGCCTGGGTCAGGTGACTGAGTTGATCTTACCTGTTTTTAGAAGTGGGTTTGGGGGACTTATGGTTACTTTCTTCATTTTTTAGCTAGTGAAAAGTCAACTAAAACCTAAGCATAAGGAAATTGTGGAAGCATTTTTTCCCCCTTCCTCTTTCTCTGTGCTTTCCCTCTCTTTTCCCTTTGCTGCTTCTGCCTCTCTCTCCCCTTTATTCTTCCCAGTCTGTTGCCTACATAGGTCCTAAATTCAGTCCCCATAGATAACACAGCAAGGGCATTGCTGTATTATATTGCTAAATTACTCCTGTTGTTTGTTCTTTGTCAATGTCTTGTATGACAAGTGGAAAAAGGAAAATATTTAGAAAATAAAAACATAAATCTGCAAGAATTACCAAATTATTAATGAGCAAGGTATGCCCATGACAACTAAGAGTTCGCATTTTATTACAGATTCCATATCAAGTATGTGTTGCTCCTTTTTCATGACAAATTAATGTGAACTATACCTGTTCAGCTTGATTCATATGCCAGTCTGAGCTTCACTCACCCAGCTGCTCTAAAAGTACCTCTAAAAATTGCTTTAGTGATGTCTGCTTCAGGCAAAGTTTATGCAAAGGACACTTTCTTTAGCCCCAAAGGAGCTATTTACAGCATCTGGAATATCAAGCCTATAGGGTAAAGACTAAGATGTTTTGTATTTGAGGAGAATGGAGATTCCAACTCCCAAAGCCACTGTGTTTATTGGAAGCTGGGCAGAAGGTTTTGCCCTCCTTTTTGAATCTGTTCTGTCAGCATGATTGTTTTCTGACTTATAGCAGAAAATTCACAAATGTAGGCAGAAGAATAGAAAAAAAATTCTGAATGCTGGACAGCATACCTTTCAATGATGATAGTTTTGTATGCTCGCTCTGGTAAAGGCCAATTATTTGCTCTATGAGATTGAGTCAAACTGACAGAAAAAGGGGAGAATGAATTCTGGTAAGGTGAAAATACCCAGTGAGTTACAGTATGCAGACCAGGCAAAGTGCATCTACAGATGAAAGCTCCTTAGTCTGAATGTTCATGCAGTCAGTCTCTTATTAGGTTAATTAGCACCTTACTCTATTTGGGCCATAATAATCAACTGGCCTCTAAAGAAATTGAGAGTGAGGTTCATTTCTTATCTCCATCAGACATTTATCAGTTTATTACCAGCGTAGCCTGACAAAGTACTTGTGAGGATTGCAATATAGGCCTAGACTTTCCTAGAGACACAGAAGTGAAGTGACTTGCCCGGAAGTTGCACAGCACGTCAGTGATTGAGCTAGGAGTGTGCCGTCTGTGGCTCCAGTTAAAATCTTGTCATCCTGCTTGACTTTCCACCTCACAGAGGGAGCATAAAAGCAAGTCGTCCGTTTTGTGTATGGTTGGGTTTGTTCCTGCTGTGACTGGGAAAGAGCAAATTTTGCACTGTGTTGCTGGTGTTCCTTTAGAGCCTCCTGCTGCTCTACAGAAAAAAACAGAAATTGAGGGGAAAAATCCTTCTGTCACTGCTACTCACAATGTTGTAGGAGAGGATCATTTCTTCTCTCCTTGTGACTTCCAGAGCAGCAGCAGAGCTTTCATTCAACATCGTGACCTCTGAGTAATACCTAGATGCAAACAGTTTGGCAAATGTGTATTGTTTTTAGGACTAGGAAAGGAGGAAGCTTTAGACTCCGTGCCTTTCTCCTATGGCTGAAAGGCTTGTGTAGCTGGGTACAGCAGGGGCTGTGTTACTGCTGAGATGTCCTTCAAAGTTTATAGCTGCAGCATTTCATGTCTTAAGTCCCAGGCTGCCTCATTTGGAGGTAGACCTGCATAAGAAGTACGGGGAAGACCATTGTTTGGTTTATCTAGATCACTATAAATCATGTTTTGAAGTCTGCCTTGCTGGGTTTGTCATCACATACTGTCTTTATTTTGGGGTCAGATAGAGGTGTATAAGAGGAGAAATATTTTGGCATGTTTAACAACCAGTGAGGTCATTCTTGGGGAGTGTAGAAAAGTACATGATATTGTTGTGTACATAGGAGGGTGAGGTGGCTGGGGAAGTAATTTTGGTTGTACTTAGGCAGTTTTTACCTAGGGCTAGGTAAACATGAATTATAGCTGAAAATAAAACCAAACCATCCCTTTTTTAAGAAGCTTAACTGAATTAATTTCTATGCTTCCAGTGTTCTAACAGGACAAAGTCAGGGAAGCATTTCTGGGCTTGTACATGCTTCAAGCACCGTTCCTGTTAGACCCTTCTGTTTCTCCTGCCAGATGGCATAGCATTTTTCAGTCATCACCAAGCTATTCTTTGGCCAGAATTGTCCCTGATATAATCTCACGGAGGTCAATGAAAAGATGAGTCTGGATTTCTGGAAATGCATTTTCTGTCAAGCCTGGCTTGTATTCATTTCTTCCTCTTGCCTTTGTCCGTGACCTCACTCAAAAACAGTGTGCTAAGTTGGGAGTATTCTGTAACACTGGATTTATGCAGCAGATGCTATGGGAGGCACATAGTGCTGGATGGATTGTGTTCTTTCACCACTGTGTATGTTAAGTACTGGGCTAAATCCTTTTGGACTAGATAAGTGAGAGGAAGAGAGACTATTTCTAGAGGGTATTTCTTTCCATGCGCCTGATTTTCATGTACTTATGATTTTGCTCTGAACTGGCATCAGTGTGTTTGGCACATTTGATCTTTTCAATCTATTCCAATTATAAAGATGTGAAGTAGCATCCAAAAAAACCTGCTGATTCCTTCAGGATGGCACCCAGCAGTCAGCACAGCACTTTGTCACAGCTCTGCTTGCCAGCATGCTGCATGCTATTTATATCTCTTCTTATCTTTCCCAAGTCCTGGCTGGAGGAGAAGCCCAGCAGGCTGGGGTCTGCAGATAGACCTCACATGAGCCCTGGTGCTCCCATTTACATGGTGTGTCCTGTAGTAGCAACAATGTCTTTAGCACAAATGCTCAGACATTCCTAAAACCAGTCGTCTGGAATACTCAGGCCTTACTCCTTTGTGTTAATGATGGTCTAAATACCTTTTCTGGTCCAATTTTTTTTTTTAACCTTGTGCTACATGCAGGCTTTTGCGTATTTGAATCTTGCATCAAACTGAGGATAATCATGGAAGTCAAATAGGTTATACCTACGCTACCATTAAGTGTGGAGTAAGGGAGTGAGGCCCAGAAGATGCAAGACACTCTTCCCTTTAGACCTGTTGTTTCAAGTATGCTGAGCCTTTCAAAATGCAGTGGCTGGAATGTATGTGCTATGCCTTTGAGGCTTTTTGTGGGGAATGGAACAGCCTTGAATTAGGTAAGAGATGAGGCGAGTGGATGCACAGCAAGAGCGAGCTGTGAATCTGGAGGAGGTGGGAATCGGGGCTGAAGGCAGAGTTAGAAATCTCCCTGGGAGGGCTGTGCAGAGGTGCTGTTGCAAAACAGCTGTAAGAAGGCACCACGAGTGCAGGATCAGGGAATAGACTGTATAGGCTGTGAAAGAGAAAGATGGGGCCAGGGAGGCTGCTGTGAGATGACAGGTGGACCTGATAATTGAGGAAGATGGGGCTGAGCTCAAAGGAGGGGAAGAAGGACCTCTACGAGCAAATGTGGTAGTAAAGGTCTGTGGATAAAATGACTGAAAACAGTGTTGTGACTGTGCAAAATGGGGTCATCCTGCAGATGTGCCTTAGGAGCCGGATGGGTGGATATAGACTTCATTTTACCTCTAAGCATCACCAAACTGTCGGAGAAGAATGAAGAGAGAAGACAGGGTCAGCAGTGTGTGACCTGAGGCGGTGAAGCTGAGAGAAGTGGGGCCTGGGAGGCAGATACTCTGTGACACTGGGAAGACGGTGTTATGAACAGAGCAGGGACAAGGCCACAGGGACTTTGAGAGGGAGGGATTGGAGTCTGGAGTAGAGGCTAATCTACCTGCCTAGAGGAAACAGCATTTGACCCCAGTAAGTGCAGTACTCAATAAGTGTGTTCCCTGTGGTTTTTCAGAACAAGCAGGACCTTTGTAGAAATGCCTTGAGATAATTTCAGTTCCTGTGTTTCTTCCAGTCTTCCATTCTTCTCTCCCTAATTTGCAATTCCAGCTGGACAAGCTCTCAACATGACTGCCTAAGCTGGTTGACAAAATACCTGCTAGACTGACTTAACTGGGATTCTGCCTTTCCCAGTAGGAAAAGTCCTGGTCTTTTCCAAGAAGTAAGGACATATCAGAGCCTGAAATGTGCACTGGTGCTCCTGGCCAGTCCTGCCTTTGCAAAAAGGAGTTTATTGTAAAATTTAGGGACAGTTACTGGCTCTAAGAGGGAAGGAGGAGTACCATGGAAAAGTGTCTCCTGTTACCTTTTTGACACATCAATAAAATACAAGGAGAACTACAACTCCTGTTATACCCATTTTTAATTTTTTTTTAATGGAAAGAATTACTGTTAGTGAGTAATAAATGATACAGGCTTGTGAATTTACGTTGTTAGGAAGTTTAGCTCTCCTCTCCATTTCTTCTGCCTTCATAGACAGTTCTGGCATGGTTGGATTTGTTAACAGAGACTTCAGCTGAGATCTGATGTGTACACTGTACGTCATCCTGTGCTAGCTGCAGGATCATGACATGCCGTGCTAGCTGCAGGATCAGGAATGAGTCTGTCCTCTCAAAAGCTCAGTTCATCTGAAGCTGGAAGCATTGTAAAAACAACATATTTGCCCTCAGAGAGGATGGAAGGTCCAGTCTGTATCATGCTTCACTGCTTGGTCTCAGCTGAGGCATAACATTTGCAGACTGTGACTCTTTCATTTCACAGCTGCAGAGTGAGTATAGAAACGACAGCACCTACATGAAGGAGCAGAGAAACATAAGAGGGTAGGAAGAGCTGTTCTGTTTGAAGACATGGACCAAAATCTCCAGAGAACATCATCCATCTCTAGTCTTTACCATACACACTCAAATAAACACATATGCACACATGCATAGGCTGGGAGCCTTGATGCACAAATAAAAGGAATAAAAATCAATATGTTGCTGACATCAGGAAGGTAGTGGTGGGTGTACCTTTGGTGCTGGGGCCAGCTCTCTAGTGTGTAGTGAGCAGAGCTGTTTCTAATGCTTTGGACCTGTAAAAAATTATTAATATTTAAATATATGTGCCTTTTCCATTCCACTCTTCCTGAAAGGCAGGCTATTATAGATCATGCTATCCCAGAGGCTGTTAAGAAAATGGACCCACTGAGTGTTATGTTCACATAATATTTTTTTAAAAAATTCAGTTTCTTTTACACTTTCCTGTCCCAGCATTGCTGATGGAACTGTCAGGCTGTCCTTGTAAAAATTCTGAGATGGAAGAAGTAACACCAAGAAAAAGAACTGATAGTGGATAATGCCATCTCTCAGACTTTTGCCTGTTTGTCAGAGTTCCCCACTGTCTGGATCGGAAAGTTTATTTCTGTACGCCAAATGCAGAATCAAAGCAAAGGGGTTTTGAAAGTATATTTACATGTTTTTGGGCTCCTGGCTTGCTCTGATAATGGAATTATTTAAGAAGTCACTGCTGCTTTCAGGATGCTTGGGACTTACTGGAAGGACATTGAATGAGAAGTCACTCAGTAATGGAAATAGTGACATTTACTCACTCTACAAATGAATTTATGTAGTGGGACACCGTCCTTCTTTAAGATAGTGGAAAGTGTTGCAAAAATGCAAGGTGTTTGGTCCCCTGCAGTGGTGTGTGCACCAGGCTGTAGATAAATCAATGCAGCCCATTTATAACTATCAATATAAAACAGTTAACAAAAAGTCCTCTCATGGATGACATGCACTTTTTTGCCTATAGTGATATGCAGCAGATATTCCCTTATAATGGAAAGGACTGTCTGTATAATATAGATCTTACTACCCTTCATAAATACAGAAACTGATGAAGAAACTTAAGTGACTTGTCCCAAACTCTCCCTGAAATGTGCAGATTCCAGTAGTTAGTTCATATATGAAGGATCGATAACTGATCCTTAGGAGTAAGCACCTTAGTTCTGTGTGGTATGAGATCAAAGAGCACAGAAGTGGTTAAGGACCTGGAAGAGTTTCTCTGGTGGCTCTCGAGGCAGAGCAGGAAAAGTACAGCGGAAGCAGGAGATGAGTCATTTAGCAGGGCCGGGGGACTTGCTATGGACTTTTTGCGTGTGGAAGCTGGGAACAGTTGTAGTGTCTCCAAGGGGAGTGGTTGAAGGGAGTATATTTAAAACTTAATCTAAAGACCGCAGAAATTGCCATAAAGATTTTACTTGTCTTCAGTTGTTCCCTCTTGTGCAGGGAGAATGATTTCTCAGTAGCACCAAGAGACTCGAGTACTGCGTTCCTGTATAATTGCAGGGGGACCTGAGCGCCTGTGTTGAGCTTGTGTGGCTGAAATCCTTTCCAGCACAGTCTTTCCTCCTGGTGCTAGGCAGTGAGGGCCAGTGGCACTACCGTGGGCTCTCCTGGTCGGTATGTGAGTTCTCAGGGGTATGATACGACTGCTTTGCTGCCAGCTCAGTCCTGCCACATCCATGCAGTCACACTGTGACTGGTTTGTGAGGGTGCAGCAGCTGGGAGGGAGTGCTTAGCAAACACTGCTTACTCTGCTGCTGTACCCCTGTGCAGGGAAACCAACTTGCTTCATCCTGAATTGAATTCATTGATCTTTATATGGTATTTGATCATTCTCCCTGAATTGTCACGTTTCTTGAACTTTGGCATTTAAGAAGTTGTCTGTAATCCCAGACTTGCAGATATTGAAAAGTAATGTTGGATTTCCTGATTTATTAGTTCGTCTGACACCTCTTTCTGTTACAACAGTCTTGAAGGTGTTCCCTCAGCATTAGTCCCACTTCAGTACATCTTTGTCTTTCAGACATATTTGGCAAACAGAGCATTTGATGTGCACTCGAGACATGCCGTGGCAGATGAGCAGTTGCCAGGATAGAGAGAGGTCAGCAGCGCTGCAGGGCGTCTGGGCAGAGCTGGGTATCGATTCCATCTGACAGTCAAATGCAATGGGAAGTGCTAGCTAGCGGTGTGTTTTGTGAGAAACAGTGATAACTGCTCAGCAGTTTCTGCTACAAGCGCTCAACCGATGTAGGGATTTAAAAATAAAAAAGTTCAGTTTTATCTTTGTCAATCACAACATCTCTGAAAATGTAGGCAGGAAAAGGTGTTAATTACTAGTGACATGGGTAAGAACAATTATGCAGGAGCAAACAAAGGTCCTTACACTCAAATAATTCATCTCTGATGATGGTTGGTAATGCATAAGATGCTTAGGGAAGAAGATAAGAAACAGAATAGTATTCAAAATGCAGATATATCAGAGATTTCTGCAAGAAAAAACTCATGTCTTCTGCTTTGCTTCATTTTCTTTTCAGTACTTCCAAGTATATCTGCCTTTTTACTGCTTCTGAATATCAAACCAACACTTCCATAGACCCATTCATGATGACTCCCATATTACTTTCTTCAGGGGTAGTAAGTAATCTATTGCTAAATAGATACAGATATATAGATAGCATTGTTTTATCCTTGTGTGCATTACTGTGTTGTATGAGTATTGAATTGGAATGCTCATTCAGCATTGTGAAATCTTTCTGAAACTCCTTGCAGTCACATTTAGGTTTAATTGCCTAAAATAGCTTTGTATCTTTACCAAACCAATCAGGCAGGTTTCTTACTCAAGTCACTTAATTGTGCGACTGCAAGGCAATTTAGCTTTGAGAGACTCACTTCGAATGCGTGTATGTTTTGAATATAAATACAGATTTTTCATGCTGATATTATTCTGCCAATGATGCTTTAGCTTTGCTAACGACTTTTTTCAGATTTAAATGTCTCAATAAAAGGACCAAGGCTCAAGACCAAGATTTTTAAAAGTATGGTTATACGTGTGGATAATGGGTAGGGTAAACTCCTGTGTCCAGTATCAAGTTTCACATGTGTGCACAGGGACAACACAATCTACTTAATGCTCCCCAATTCTGTTCTTGTTTAGTTAATGCAGCTCTTGCATTTAGAGGAGAATGTGTATTTCCTGTGGACATCAGGAAGCAACACTGAAAGCACATTTAGTTTAGAGATTTAAAGGCAGAAATTTAAGTGTAGTCTTGCTTTTTACATCCATAACTTTAGATGGCTATAGTTCAGTATGCTGAAGTATTCTAGGTATTGTGTCCGATTGTGGCAATAAGTAGGGAATTGGTAACAGTTGATAATATAGTTGCTTTATAATTATTTGCACTGGTAAATTTGATCTCAAAAAAGCAGTGCTGGGAGAGCAACTACAAATGAACCTCATAGGGCAAGATTGGTATCTGGCAGTTTTTAATCCTGTATGAATTTTAAAGAACAGAAAAGGCTTGATTAAATCATAAAGCAAGTGAAATGTCCTTTCTGTAAAGATGCAATAAAAAAAGAGAGTAATAAAGCATTAATAATATCAATTTCCTTATGGACTATCGGTTAGAAATGGTTTCAGTAAGTATAGGAGTTGGATGAAAGAGGCAAACTCATTGGAGAATTAATTTCTTTAAAGGGAACTAGAGGTTCTTGCAGTAGAAAATAACATTTAAAAGAAAGAAAATTTAATGGAAAGGTGCCCCTTGTCCATAGCCCACTGTAGGTGCTCTGGGATGCACTAACTATTTATCATGGGATCAGCCATCCATCAAGCCTTTTTTTTCACATGAAATAATTCACTCAAGACATCATACCTTTTACCCCAAACACTCCAGAGTTTCTTAGATACCAAGTCCTCAGCCTTGCCATGAATGAAGCCTAATGCATGTTTAATAACTCATGTTGATAAAAACCTGCTTTGTTCTTCCCTGGTGGCAGCTGCATTTGAGGGGTGTATGCCTTCCGTGGGGCTGCCCATAGCCGAGCTGTCTGAGCAGGGCTGGTTGATAGCTGGATGAGATTAGTTTGTGCCAGTATGAGAGTTCTCTGAAGCTGAAATTTGCATATAATAGCTCTGGGTTTTCTTTTTGCATTGAGAGAGGTATTTTTAACAAATTGCAAGCATGCATTTCTTTAACCAGGGATTTGCTCTTTTGCGCATGTAACTAGTATGATCACAAGTGCAGCTTTACCAAACAAACTTTCAAAATCTTCTAGAATATTTGGATACCTCTCAAAAAGAGACCTGGCTAAGCTGATGCCCTCTTCATAAATTCGTCTGGTGACCTCGGTCCTCTTCTACTTCTATCTTGGGATTCATGAAAGTACATGGCTAATATTTATGGGCACGTGCGTTTTGCTGGAGTTTCTCTGCTGGAGTCTCTCAACACAGCCATCGTGCCTCACTGCTGAGCAGCTCAAGGGTAAAAAATTGTGGCCTGAGCAATACTGGGAAGGATTGCTTGAGACCATAAAGTTCTTATTCACTTGATGTGAGGACAAATCCATTTCCTGGGATATGAAGTTAGTTCTCTAGCTCACTGTCTCTGCTTTGTCCTTTTCAATTATTTCATTTGGAAGTCAGTGGCTCTTTAATAGGAGTTTTCAATATCTCCTTTCCAGCACTTCCCCAGGGAAAATGAAATGAGTGAAATAGAGAGAAGACGACTTGGCAGCACTAATTCAGCATTAGCTACCAATTACATTTGTGGATGGTCAATATTATGCACAGAAATAATGCAGAATGACTTAATTTTCTGCTTCATAATGCTGGCCTGCTTGCCCTTCTGGTTAGCCCACTTAAAAGCACTTAAAAGTAGAGAAGAGAGGAATATGCTAGCCCAACCCCTTTTATGTTTGGGTTTTTTTTAATCTTGGAATGCTTTCCCTTATGAAGTGGGACCTGATTTTGACTCCCCGGTCTGGTGCAAACCAGTCATTGCATGTCCAGAGGCCTTTGGACCCACCTGAGACAGGTGTGTTTTTCTCAGGCTGCTCTGTAGGTGATGCCTTTAGCAGCGAGGGCAGAGGATGTCAGTGAGCCAAGAGACCTCACTGGTGTTTATCCACAGGGACCTCACCTGAACTGTGCACTGCTCCTGTGTGTGCAGGGTTACAAGGAATTAAGATTGCTTGACTGGAGAAAGCCATGATTTAGTAGTCAGTGTAAATAAGAACAGGATTAAATTATCAGTGTGACGTGACAGTGGCCATGGTTCATTTTCAGGGCTAAATCACGGTCAGCTTCATGTCAACTAACTCTCAGGACTGATATGCACTTGGCAGTGCGTTGAGTTGCAAGGGATAAAACAGTTGCGACCCTTTGCCCTGCTTCTCCATGTGCCAGAGAGCTCAACGAGCCACAAATCGGCACCAGACAGCTGTAATCTTTAGCCTGGAATACCAACATGAGCCAAAATTGAATGCTGCTTACCTTAAAGCACAAGGCTGAAGAAGGCAATGGTTTGGGAGTGGGCTTGTGTGCTGGTCTCTGTGGGGAGTGGCAGTCCCCTCGGGCAGACCAGTCAGCGGGGAGAGAAAATACATCACGAGTGGCAGTTTAATCTGCTGCCAATTGCATGCTATTTTGTATCGCAGGCCAGGGAGTTTCAATAGGAAAAGAGGAGGTTTCTTGCATATAGACTTCCATTGTGTTTCTTAACTGAGATTAAAAACAGTTTTTGTTCCTTTCTACAGAAAAGAGTCGAGTGTTTTCAGCTGGCTGTAGTTCAAGAACATTTAATTCATATAATCTGTTGTAGAAGTTGTTGCATGAGTGTTCACCCTGATACCCAGAGCTGTGCTTCATAGAGCAGTTGCACACAGGATTAAAACAAGTGTTTTACTGTTTGTGATTTTGCCCATAAATATGAAATGGCCATCTTATTATATTCATACTACAATGACTCTTTTAATTTTTCACTTTCCCAGATGTGAAAATAGGAGATTATGATGTCAGAAAACAGCAGACACCTCCCCCCCTCCCCGAATTTTACATGTGTGATAAGCAGCAGTGAGAAATGCAGTAATGTTCCTTTTTGCGTTATTGGTCTGAATATTGATTATTTGCCTAGTAGCTTTTCATGTAGCTACTTGTATATTAGTCTGATTCGGTTGCAGTTACTTTGTATGTACTGTAAAGAGTTGCTAGTTACTTGAGATTTACAGAACAGAAAACTCATGTCAGGTAATTCAGCAGTTCCCTAATCCTGATGACTTTATCGTTTCACAACTACAATTGTTTCAGCTTTTACTATTTTTTTCTTGATACCGTATCTGTGGAGTAAAAAAAAAAGTCATATAACTAGGAGAGGAAATAAACAGACCTGAAGAAAACAAAAATTTACTGAGGACAGAAAGATGTATCGTATATGGACAGTGGTGAATTTTTACAAAAGCAAACACAAGTTTTCCAGGTATATATGGAAGATAGCGGTTTTATGATGAAAGACTGCTTTTAATTCAGAAATTGCTTATGGGGCATTTAGTTTAATCCACACACATGACCAGCTGAAGGAAGATTATGCAGTGAGTAATGCCCCTTCAGGACTGCTTGAACAAAATCTCAGACTGGGAATCAGGACACCTATCGTAGAACTTACTCAGGCCTGCAGCGTGATTTTGGGCACACTGCCTCAAGCCCATCAGCTTTCATTTCCCCTCTGACCTGGGGCATATCTTGTCTATTTAGGATGCAGATATATAATAAGTCAGATTCCCTTTGATGAAGTGCTTGTGCTGTCATGATCTCTGCTTTTGAAATAATCTGTCATTACATCTGCCTGGATGAGGGGCCTCTCTGAGACTTCTAATTTAGGAGCAATTTAAGACAAGCAGATCCTCCAGCTCCCTCTACCCCCCCCCGCCTCGTGTCAATGATTTTTAATTGGAGCTGAATTTTCAATGCAATCAGAGAAATATTTTAATCTGCTTTGCACTGTTGTCTCCTCCTCATGGTGCATTAGCATTGCTGGAGTAACTAATCTTGAAACAAGTTCCCCAGCCACGAGCTCTGAACATTCCCTTAGCCCCTGCTATGAGGCTATTAGTACCAAGTAGCCCCTGTGCTTTGCAGGGACTGTAGATCTGAGCCTCTGAAGTGCTTATTTACCCCAACCTGACTCTTTGTTTTCCTTTCTTTTTTTGTGGATTTTGTTTTGGATTTGGTGGTTTGGGGTTTTTTTTTTGGTTAGTTTGTTTTTGGGTGGTTGTTTTGTTGTTGTTTGTGGGTGGGGTGTTTTATGTGGGTGTTTTTTGTGGATTTTTTCCTTTTTTTTTTTTTTCTCCCTGGGGATTTTAGAGTTACTGTTACACAATGAAACCCTACAGGAATAATAAAAAAGATTATATTATCAACCATGGTGGAAAAACATACGCTGTACTGGGTTTGGTCAGGGGCTGTCAGAGGGGAAGAAGACTTCCTAATGAACGGTGAAAGGAGAAGCAAACAGAGGGTGCGCTCTCCATTCTTAAAACTAGGTCAGTCCTCATTAGGCAGCATTTTCATGTCACATAACAGATAAATCCCACAGTGCAATACTTCTTTTCTGTATAGAAATGGACTTGCATTAGTTCTGTGGATGTGAGAACCCTCATTGGACTGTATTCTTATCTTAGCACTAATGTTTGCCCAGCTCCTGCAAAATGCTGAATGTTAACTCTTTGAAGTTTAGGACTTGCCTTCAATTTACTGTTTCAAGCACTGCAATCCTGATTAGGTTTTGCAACAAATGTGCAAATTATGCTATGAGTGTTTCAAATGGCATTTTCATGCTTATAGCTCTTGGCTGCTAATCAATGTGCAGAAATGCTCTAACATTTAAATAGCTTTAGCAAACTTCACCAGAATTACTTGCTAAGAGCAAATTGCAACATTAAAGCTTCATTTCACTGAAGCTGCAGGCCTTCAAATGCCCATTCAGCTTTGACATGAACCCTTCAGTTCTGAAGCTGCACCTGCTCCTAAGATGCAGACTTTTCATCATGTGCTAGTTCTGTTGGTGGTTGATTTAGGCTACTTGAGTGATCCTGAGGAATAAAATGTCAGTAAAGCTGGGATCTTTACGCTTTTAAGCCAGTTAGCAATAGAGCTACCATCTAATGTGTTTCTCTTCCTGTATACTTGTTTGTTGGGATTTTTTAAGCAGAGAAACATACTTGCAGAAGTCCTGCTACTGTTTGTGCAGGTCTCGATTCGTGCTTACTGAATGTTGGACCCGTGACTGTAGCCTTTCTAGGTTTACCAAATGCAAAACGAGGAGGGTTGTACCACATGGAAGAGCTTTCAGATGCTAGTGCTTCTACTACATTTTAAAATGATTTGTCGGAAAGAGCTTTGGAAAAAATAAAGTTTCCATTTTGTTGGATCAGTTTTGCCTTTAAGTGATAGCAGAAATCTGTATAGGAACTAGTTGTTTGCTCTCTTCAGTTTTCTATTTATTTGCACATTCTATTTTTAAATGTAAATCTGTGAAGGCATTTAACAGCTCGTCATCCCATTCCATGTATAGATTAGCCTTGTTAATAAAGCTGTAACAGATATTCTAGAGCTTGGCAGAATAGTGAGAGTATGGCTCGTGAGGGAGGATGCTGGGCATCTGGGTTGTGCCTGGTCCGTTACTCTGGCTTGTCAAGAGCAGTGTGGTGCTGAGGTGGGCATAATGAAATACCTTTCTCCCTCTCTTTGTTAGGCAGAATGGTTACTTAAAATCATTGTGCTCACTGAACAGATCGGTAACTGGAAGTTAATTTACTGCATCTGTTCTGCAGTGTCTATTATGTAACGTGGCAGGTTTTCTTGTGTGTTTTTCTGTAACCAATATAGAAATTACTCTCGTGTTCTTCGTAGCAGATCACACCTTTTTGCATGTGCACTTAATGATCCTTTTTCCTTCTCCCTTGTTTGTTTATAGCACCCTGACTTGAATTAGATCCCCATGATTTGCATGTGGATCTTGTGTAACTGAATTTTTGAGCGTTTGCCCAGTGAGAAGTAGTATGTGTGGCTTGTTTTGTGCTCATTTGACATGTGATATGGAATTAAACTTTGCTGCTCCTGGTTCCTGCCACAGTCACCAAAGGTCTCGGAGAAGCAGTCAAAGTAAGAAGGTGAGCAGAAGGGTGTTAAAAATGGTGTCATGGAGTGGGTGAGGTGTCTCCCAAGGAGCCACAGCCCCTTAGTCCAGTCCCTGGGAGAATTTCGATGAAGCTCCATCACCCATGGAAGAGAAAGCTGGCTCAAAAAGAGGTTTGAGGGAAAACAGTTGTCTTTGTCTCCCAGAATATTCACACACACAGTAATACACCAGTAGAACATAGCCAATGTTTTCACAACCTCTTTCCTCCCAGAGTTTCATAGTATTTCGCAGACTGCTTTCAGTGAGCTTTGAATCCGCATGATGAGGTGGTTCGTAGTAATTATCTTTCCTATTTACTTATTTTTATATTTTAACTAATGGTAAAAATGAGGCCTAGATTACACTCCAGGAGGTTTTGCATCTCTTCTCCCTGCCCTTTTGATCATATTTCTTCACTCACTAAATAGAGAGCATGTCTTAAAAAAAGCACGCTTGCAGGTTCAAATATTTCCTTAAAAAAAATACATAGGCTTAAGAAAATTTCCAGTTCCAAAATAGGCAGCAGCTTTACATGAGTTTCTCACAGACCTGCACAGAAAAGACTGCAAATAATTGAGTAGTAAATACGTCCAGATTGGCTACTACCATTAATAATATCTGCCCATAGTTAACAGCTACTTTCAATATATAGTCATTCAGTATTAGTTTGACAGCATGAATTACAGTGCTATGATTCATGCTAGCTTTTCTGTTGGGGCTGTGGTTGAGAAGTAACGAAGTACTAGCTGTGAGTTATTGTTCTGTCATTCGTTCGTTGCAGTGTCTTACAGCAATGTTTCATATTGTTATATTTAGAAAGGCACAATGTCTCAAAACAGCCACCTGAAAATAAGTAATTCATTAAGTAGGGAAACACAGAAGCAGAAAAGAGTCTTCTCTCAATAGCCCAAGGCTGAAAACATTTGAGCACACAAAGGAGCGTTCTTCACTGTTCGCTGCACTGTTTGTAACTTGCAGCGTCACTTGGATGCCCCAACTAGGAGCTGGACGCTGCTGTGCTAGGTCTGTACTCACACATTTAAAACGTGCTAACTCCTTTCTTCAGCCTTATCCTTAGAACCGTCAGCCTTTTGCTCGCAGTTTGCGATGCTGCCTCAGGGCTGACATCCCGCCAGGTTGTCGGCACAGAGAAGGGAGAAGCACAAAAGACCAGGCAGGTCCCTATTGATGAAGTTGCTGCTGCTGCTGTTACTACATTTGATTTGTCAAGTGCCAGCAGGTTTCTTGATACTGTGCCAGAGGAGGTGGATGTTTCCTGTTCTCTTGAGTTTAAGATCTCAGTGCCACCTCTGTGAGCTGTACAGCCTTTTACTGATCAACTGATGCTTTCAGTTGTTTTTTGAAGTTGTGCTAACAGCAAATACCGTTTCAGAATCTGATCCTTGCTGAGCAACTGGACATTAAAGTTAACGTATGGGCATGATATTGGCTTTTTTTATTTGGGGATGATCTGAAAGAATTTTCCTGTGATGTATTTGTTATGATAGATTTGAAGGAAGAGAGAGTAATGCTGGATTTGAGTAAAGAGGTGAGACCTGGTGCGTGGAGTATGGAAGGAAGTGAATGGTAAGAGGACGACTTTGTAAGAAAGCTGGAGGGAAAAGGCTGGTCAGAGCAGGTGCTGAGAGGAGACCCTTTTGTGGAAGAAAGGGGGTAATAATTAACAAATTACCTATAGGCTGACTCGTGAAATGAAGTATGGAAAATTAGAATTGTTAATGGAGGGAGCTGAACCTTTATGGTTCTTGGTGCCTTTGAAAAATATCTTACTTCATGAGTATCTGATTCTTTTCAGAAAGAACAATTCTGTTACCACCCAAAAGCCTTGTCTCCTCAGCCTGCGTTTGCTGTGGTGCCATAGGAAGCCATGGCTAATCCGCCTGCTCAGCTCTTCACTGTCTCTCCAAAAGACAAGCTCTGCAGTAGCAGTTCTCTTGCATCAATCTTTGCCTACAATATGCTTGCTTTTGGCTCTGGGGCATTCCCAAAAGCATTGTAAATAATGTATCAGGGCTGTCCATCTTCATCATAGCAGATACAGTGGAAAGATATTTGAGGAAACTGCACACTTGCATTTCTTTGTCTGGATCTTTCCAAATCCTTCTGAGACCCACATGGATGTTTATTTTCCTATGTATATGTAATCTTTAAAGCGGGGTATCACATACACAAATATTTTTGAATGTGAGGAATGGAGCTGCTTATGTTTCAGCTGCCTTAGGAAAGATCTAATCTGATTCTGCTCACCTACTGTTACTTTGTTGAATTCTGTGCAGTTCTGTAAGGTGAAAGCAGAGTAAGCAAAGAATGGATGTAAATCAGAGAACTGTAAGGATTTCCTGGCATTTTTAAGAGCTTGGGCAGAGACTTTCTCCAGTGTAACTCAACTGAATTTTACATATTATGTTAGCAAATAATTTACTCCTTTGTGATTATAGTACTTGGAAATCACATCCTAGGGTTCTGTTCCACTACATACTGAACTTCAGTTATTCCAGGGAGAACAGTTTATGCATGCAGAAAGCTTATCTAGACTAAGTTTGTTTTAAAAAAAAAAAAATTGCTCCAGACCTTTTTTCCTTTTTTACTTTGTGAAATTTTACAAAAATTTTAATTTTTTGAATATGAAGCTGTGTCCCTTCATATTAGAATTTTTGGACCCCTTTCAAATTTTCTGTAACATGATGCACTTTCTTCATCTAAACTTGCAATTTATAATGTAATGTAACATATTAGTATTAGCAACACCATTAATTCATCTGTTAGTTTTCCCAGTGAAATTCTTAATTTCTCTATAACTGGAAATTTCTTAGGGTTCATACTGGTACTATGAGAAAGGGAAAATTACTAAAGAAAACATACATATATATATAAAACACACACACGTGCATGTATATAATATTTACATGTAAAAAGATGGGAGAAACTGATCTATGTAAAAGATTCTTCTAGGGAATATCCCATGTGTAATTGGTAATTTCTGGTATATTTGCATGCTACAAATAGAATTATGTTTAAAAAAATATATGGGGAAGCATCAGTTGGTTTTGACTGGGGGGGAGTTGATACCAATGAAATATGCTGAATGTTTTAGAAAAAAAAGCTTAAAAATTGTTTTCCATTTAAGACCAACTGATTTCCACAGCAGGCATTACTTGTAATACTTGAGTGAATTAACCTGGTTACTTGATTATTAGGTCCCTGGAATTTGGAACTAGTATATTTTAGCCTCTCACCTGGCTTTTAGTCTGAGATTAGGAGAGGAAAAGCAAGCTTTCCAGATTTTTCAATTCCTACTTGATTTTAAACTTCTAATGTATTATAAAATGAGAAGAAAAAAACATTTTTATGCACCTACAGAAGAGAGTGCAATTGTGCAGATATGTTTATACTGAGCTTCTGAATTCATGTGTGCAGTCAGCAGTCTCCCTCATTTCAGTGGTCAGAGTCAGTTCAAAACTTCTGTAGTAAGCATACATTGCTTGAACATATATTTTGCATGTAGTTCTAGCTCTGTTAATGAAGGTACAGTGTTCTGAGCCCTTCATATATGAAGTTTCTCAGATTAAATATTACTACTACTTTCAAAAAACGTTCAGAAAATATTTAACTTTGTGCTATCATGTAGTACTCAGGCTATATATTTTTTTTTATAGCATCCTTCATTTGAATATGGTGTATTTGATGAATACTATAAACAGAGGTGCAGTGTGATACTAGTTATACATGTAGGGAGAATGTGAAAAACTTAAGGATGGGGGGCCCTGCCACGGGGTCTGTTCAGCTGTGACTAAGCCAGGAGCTCTTGATCCAACACCGAGTGTAATCCTTGCTGTGCAGTGACCTCTACAGCTAGAGGGATGCTAAAGGCTGCTTTCAAGCTGTCTGCTGGCCTGTGACTGGCATCTGCAAGTGCAACCCACATGTCAGAAGCAATCTGTGTAGCCAGTGTACAAAGACCCAAGGGGTTTCAAATAAAGTTAAACTTGTAACAACCCGTCCCCGTTTTGTTACTGAATGACAATCATGAGATCGTTTACATGTGCTAATGACATCAGTGTTGTAAAAATACCACAGATACATTCTTGGTAAAACCTGACAGAGGAAACCTAAAAATTTATAATGATCGCAAACTTCTGTATGTGCAATATAGAATTCAGTGTGGGCACAGTTGTTCCAGAAGTTTAGCTGTGGGTTGTTGTACTTGAAATTATTTCTACTTATTATTGATTTTTCTCTGTTATGACTTCTTTAATTTCCTGTGCAAAGGTTTAGATCATGTCTTCTGGTGGGGATTAGTACCGATGGTAGCAGAGATTTGTCAAACAGAAAATCAGTTCATTGTGGTATAGTGTCCACAAATGGTTGTTACATGTACTTGTCACATATACCGTGACACAGTCTCAGGAAGGGATCAAAATCAGAGTTCTGTTGCACTGAGTGCTGCTGTGTGCTCTGGGACATCATCCCTGTTACAAAGAGCATCCATTCGTACTGTCCTGCATGGGTCACCTCCAAGTGGTCGAGGGAAGAGTACTCCCCTCTCGGCAAGATGGACAGGGAGCAACTTGGCCAACTAATGCAGGAAGTCTGGTGCAAATACAGTTTTGCATCCAGAGCTGGTGAACTGCATCAGAGTTTGTAATCTCAGCATTGTCCTCTCTCTCAAATATCAGGTTTGACATTCCCTGGCATTACAAGGTTGTTGTAAATGAAGCCAATGAAGACTAACAAGACCTTCAAAGGTTTTAATTGCATTTTCAATATCTCTGGGTGAGGTGTGATTACATTATGCTTGTGGAATAAGCTTCTCTGTTCCAGGCTAACATGACTGCATAGTTCCTGGTTGCAGCAAAAAGTCTGAGTGTTACAAGGCACTACTGTGCTAATGGTATGGCTTTCCTGTACCACCATTTCAAGCTGTTCTGTGTTCTCTTGGTCCACACACAAACTCCTCTGTCAATGGGTTTGGTGATGCTTGGCTGTGGATATGCTTGTCCAAATAGGTCTGTTGACTGAAATCTGATTTTTGCTTTCTCCTTTGTTGTTATCTCATCCATTTTACATGGTGTTAGTACTACTTCAGTGCCTTACCATGTTTCACCTCACCTAGAAAGGCAGGCAAGCTTTCTCACAATTCAGATGCAGTACCACACTGCAATGCAACAAAATGCAGGCCAGGCCCGCAGAAATCCTAACAGCGCAGCCGTAGAGACGTGGCACAGAGTGTGGTGTAGGGCTCTGTGCTGTGGCTGCTTACACCTGGCTTAGGCTGATGTTCTCAGACACTTGTGCCTGTCAGACAACCTTAGCTGTGAGCAGCTGCTTCCTAACATCTTTCAAATCCCTTTGGAACAAAGCCTGGAAGTTCGGTAACGGAGAGGCAAATGGCACTTCGAATGGCACTCCTGCTGTTTTGTGTTTCTCTCTTAATAATTAGAAAACAATCTTGATATGCTGTTAGTTAGCACTGACAGAGAAAAAAGGCAATTGGCCTCCCTGTGAGACATTATTCATCAATTAAAAATGAGATACTTAATCTGCAAAATGAGATGTCTAGGTTATGTGACACGGGTATATGCTATGGGTAGTGTACAATCAGTTGACAGGTCAGAATCCTGGGTGGACTCTGCCGAAAGGCTCCAGACTGCTAGGTTGCTTCCCCAAGAGCAGGTTTGTAATCAGCTGATATACACCGATTTATAGGATGAAATGAGGTGAGCCTGGTTTTTGTCTTTCCAAAACCAGAAGCAATTACTGTTTCAACACAAACGCTAACTGTTTTTTGCTTCCAACAAATTTTGTTTAAAAATGTGTTGTGAAAAATGAAAGTAGTAGCAAAAAAGTGGAAATCAAAGGTGTTACCTGACATGCATCAAATGTTATCTACTTCTGCAGGGTTCCAAGGATGCTCAGTACCTCTTAGGTTCAAGTCCCTCAATTTTTCATTCCCTAGAATGAAAAAACATACTTGCTCTGTGAAAAATACAACAAGTAAGCAAGAAGAGGATCTGGTTGAAGCAAATGCTTGATATAGTCAAGGGCTCAATTATGCATCAGTGGATTCAATTTGCAGAGCAGAGAGCATCAGTCTTGGATGGTCAGTCTCCCACACAGAGCACTAAAGCATGAGCTGACAGAATGAATTAAATAGTGCTAGCCAGAAGTCATTTCTTCCAAAAGGTAATTTGATTCAGTACTACAGAAATTAGACTCCAGAAATTTAATATTTACATCTCTTGTTGAAATAAGTTGGAATGTGTAGGAAAAAAGAGCATGTTTATTGCTGGCTGGCCTGTTCTTGGGTGAAAACTTCCTTTGATGCAGGCGTATCTCTCCAGAAATAATCAAGTGAGAAGACATTCCTCTAGACTTGGTTTATAGAGTCGAAGTGTCTCAGACTGTCAGGGATAAATTTTCCCCAGATGTGTTTTGATACAAGCGAGCAGTTTGTGTGACATCTGGATAATGCAGGTGATATAAAATCCATATAGGAGTAAAGAGCATCAAGAGCCATCTTTATCTGCTTCTCTTAGTTTTAGGACCAAGAAAATCTTACTTGTGAGAAGGTGATAGAGTTCATCCCTGTGCTTTTGGTACTATACGCACCGCTTTAATATACAGAGAATGTCGCAAAAGATATAAAAGAACAGTGTTGAGGATCCAGAATTGGATCCAGTTGCATTCCTGTTTGCTTTTGTGTGCCAGTAAAAGCTTTTATATGACTGTGGTCTGCCTACATATGACCCTTGTAAGTCGTCAGACCTTATCCTCTGTTGTTGCGGACAACCAAGTCTTGGCTCTCAAGTACCTGTATAGGCTTGTACATCTGAACTGGTTAGGTTTCCTCCTATTACTCCTGTTAGAAGGAGGATTATCTTTCAGAACCATCTGACAGATTTGGAGACTTTTTCTTTCCTATTGTAAAAGCTTTTATAGAAGCAGAATGCATTGAGCAGCCAAAACTGGAAGATTTTTACTGCAAATGCAGAGGAGCAGAGAGTTGCAATCAAGCAGTCTTGAGCCCTTAAGCTTGACTGAGCCCTTGAAGTCCCATCTCAAGTTCTAGATGATGAAATGGTTTACTGCCATTCAGATGGTTTACTGCCAAAAGAAGTGAAACAATATGCATTTCTCTCTGATGAGTTCTGCAAGGGGAGTTGCTATCTGTTCATATTAGCTGACGTAGAGGTGAGCAGACACAGCGTGAGTTGTGGTGAAGGACTCTGTGTTCTGTGGCCTTTCACAAGCCTCACCCACCCATATATAAAAGGCTTGGAGATGGTTTGGATCTTCTCCAGAACACAGTGCCTCATCTTCTTCCCCCTACTTCATTCCACTAATGAGTTAGCAGCTCCACCTGAGGTTGCTGGACACTGCAAAAATGTGTTGACATCAGATCTTATTTTTCTGTGGCCTGTGCAATCTGCTTGGCACGTGATCTGAGGGTCAGGTTGATTGCAGTGAGCTGTACGGTGTGTTTTGCAGATATTTTTCACTCGACTGTTGGCAGGGCCGCAGGCTGCTGCGGCTCACTCCATTGACTCTTTCACTTGCATTTCCAATTTTCTTTGCATGAAGGCTCAATCTATCATGGGCAACCTTTCCACTGGTCGTTAATTCTCACTGACTGGTTGATTGACTGGACTCTCGTGCTGCATCATTTTGAAAGTTAATAGGATTACTAGAAATGCAAGAAATGGCTCACGTGGTGACTTGAGGGAAAAAAAAAAAAAAGAAAAAAGGAGGTGATAGTCAATTTGTCAGGATTCATACAGCGAGTGAGTTCACCTCCTCTGAGTTATCCAAAATTGCATTTGACTGGTGGCAGGCTTAATGGACCAGTTGTCATTTTGATTGACGGCCCTACAGCAGAGTATAATAAAGCTGGTATAAATTAAATGAAGATGTGATGACAGAGGTGGCTCAGAGCTGCGATCAGGGTACATCCAGACCGCATAGCAAGCGTGGACCCAAGGCTGTGCTTGAGTCCGGCCCTGCCAGCGATTCCTCACCCCCTGCACGAAAGGCTCTGTGTTGTCAGGTATGAGACAAACTCGAGGACACGCTAGGAGGCACCGTGGACTGAAATGCCTGCCTGCACTGGTGAACAGGACAGATGCATCATGCCAGATGCAGCAGCAGAAGGCGTTCACATTGGTGTGTGCACGAGACAAAGAAATCTAGAAACTGTGTTCATTCTGTTATGAACGTGGGGAAGGTGAGAAGTGGGGAGGTTGTCCCCGGTGAGGGAATTTGTGAAGTGGTTATAAAGTGAAGATGCTGCAAAATAACTGTTCCTGGGGTTTTGTGGAGGGTGGTAGTGCCTCCTGTTATATTTGACTTCCGCAAGGTTCTTCCTAACATTTCAAGTATTCGAAATATCCAACCATTTCAGCTTTCCTTTTCTAACTCTGTGTGCTGTAGTTCTCTATCAAGACAAGAATTTCTTTGGAATCTGTTCTTCAGCTGCTGAATTAGTATTGGTTTGTTTTTCTTCACTTGGGTTATAATCTTGTTTGAAGTGATTGTGGGGCTCAGTATTGCCTGAAAGTAATTTGGCTATGGTACACAGTCCACATCAAATCCTTCCCTGTGGCAAACATGCGGGTGATCATGTCCTTTTGGTGACAGCAGCAGTAAATCCAAACAATGAAGCTGAAGGACAGGATTGCTCACACCCCAAGAGGGATCTGTCTGTGTTGGGAGGTGCAAAGAGAGCACTTCTGGCAAAGGAAGTGGCTTGCTGTTGCCCTCTAGGAATAAACAGAGGAAAGGTTTTCCACTGCTGCCCTTTCCTCACAAAAACACTCAGCAGTTTAATTTTTGATGGAGGGGAGAAAAGATTGATTATTTCTTTTGCAGCCTTTACTGTCAAGTGAAGTGTTCTCTCGCGTTAGCATTACTTTCCTTTTTGCACCTTAAGGACATATCGCCATCAACCTTTCTGTCAGTAAGGCTGCTCTAATTCTTTCCTTCTGCTGATTTTGTGAAAACAATTATGCATGATCCCTGTGCTGTAACTCGCTGCAACTTGGAAGGCAGCAGTACTCGTGAGATTTCCCATAGCCACATGAACAGAACTGTTTCCAGATCCGTCTATTCATATAACACATGCCAATCCCAGAGTGACTGTAAGCTTCTGAAATTGTGTATCCTCACATGTAACGAGAAAAGCGTTCATGAGGATGACAAGTGCAATTTTAAAATGTGGATAAGTACAACTTCCAAGACTGATAGTGGTAGGGGATAATTTAGGAACTGAAGAATAGATCGTTCCTCTCAAAATGGCACTTCTAGACCACTCTGCACATGTAGGTTTTCATATCAGTAGAACAAAATCAGTGTATTGGCGGGGAAAAAAAAAAATTGGTTTATATTTTTACAAATACATTTGTCTGATAAACTGCTAGTTGTGCAATTCATAATTAATCAGATTAAAATAGAATCAGATGGCCTTTTATCAAATTAGCTTCCTGTGCAGGAATAAGCCTTTCTGATTTAATCCTACATGTAGACACTGATACTTGAGGACAGTTGCCTGTATCTTAACGTTAACAGGATAGCTAAAATGCCAAAGCGCTTCTATGTGTGAAAGAGGCTCGTGCTCCATTTTGAAGTTTCTTTTTCTCTCTTTAATAGCAATGTAGTTAATCAGACAGTTCTTGCTTAGATCCCCCCAGCCTCTCGTTTTCTCTCAGGTTTGTAAGCTAAAGGTACCAAAGTAAAAACAATCAAACCAACAAGCTCATCTGCTGGAATAGTAATAAGTCAGAAAACTGTCATCTTTTACAATGCACAGCTCTTGTAGGAACACTATTCTTTTCATGTACGAATAGGCAGAAAAGGCTGGGTTTAGAAAAAAGATGTCAGGTATGACGAAGTGAGACACTCAAACAAAGGGGCTGAAACTGGACTTCATTAATAATTTTTGTTAGGGAAAGGAGACTGCATGCAAAAGTTTATGTAGTTTCAGAACAAAACAAGGTTTATATGGTTTCCTTTTACACAGTGAGACTAAAAGCTTAGTCTTTTTTTCCTAAGAGAACTATAAAGATGAAAGAAAAGCTTAATCTCCAGGGAGACAGATAGTGTGCATTTGCTGTCTGCAGATATATGCATTGAGCTGAACAGGTTTTAAAGGTACCATTAAAAAAAAAAAAGGGCTACCACAGCTCTGCAGGTTGTTTGGGGTGATGCATTCCCTTTACACATTGATTTTTTTTTTTTCACAGCTGCATTTGACGGGGAGGAAAATACATGTGGGCAAACCTAACTTTGGAAGGAAAAAAATGCGTGATCCTTCCAAACTCCAGTTATATACTCAAAACAATAGGTACTAGTCCAAATCAAGCATGAAGAGCCACATTTGAGATTCAGAGGTAGTCTAAAATTTGCATCTAGGCTGTGGACCAGACCTAAATGGTGAGTGTAAATACAATGTGGTGCAGCATGCATCTCTCTTGCAATTAGAGCTGTCTCTGCAGTGCAGCAGAGATTCAAATAAGCTGGCAGGTAGCAGTGCTGGCAATGCCAGTAGTTTGGCACAGCCCCTCCCATACACATACACTCAGATACAAGCAGAATTGTAACTGCTGTGTAGATAGTTTGAATCAGCGACTGCAGCCTGCACACTGCAAACCCAGCTGTTGGTTGAACAGCATTTCTTTCCACTGCTTTGTATTTAATTTAGTTTTGAATTTATACTGTCTTTAAGGACTAATTTCATTGCCAAGACAGACCAGCTGAGGAACTTTCTTCCAGAGCAGTGAGAAACAAAGGCACACTAAGAAAAATGCTGATAGAAAAACATTTATTTAACCAGTGTGTCTAACCACTGCACCAGTCTTGAAATGAGTCACATTCTGATTTCTGAACCATTTCTGCATCCAGAATATGGTTGCCTTTTTATTTGGTGTCTTGATTTTTGTTTGCTTGGGCCTGTATAATCCAGAAACAACACGAGCCTACTTTTTTGTTCCAATAAACAGAAGAAAGGAAGCAATAGCTCTGTGTTTGCCTTCTATCTCCTTATGGAAGGCAAAGCAGCTAGATATCTGAGTACAGTACTCTAACTGTAGGCTGCCAATTGCTGATTGTATTATGCCTGGATATGCAAGGCTTGCCAATTTTGTATCTGCAGAGCTTCCGGTAATACTATAACCTAATGGCATTTTATGGTTTTCTTTTTGCCTTGTTGGCCTTATAAAATGTATGTTAACCATGTAATAGGATTTTAAAAGGGCTTTTACATACTGCTTATAAAATATCTCCAAAGACTAGTAGGAAAACTGTTTCCCTTGCAAACGAAAGTTGCCTTTTACCAAGATAAAGTTCAATTGCTTTTAGAGCTGTCAGAATGATTTCTCAGTGTCTGATTTATGGTGGTCAGTTGTACTTCAAGTTGCTCTTTGCCTGTATACCTGTGTGGTTTTTTTCTAACTGTCTTCAAACTTTTCTGAAATGGAAGGAGAGTTGTATTGAAAAGTGAATTTGTGTGTTTTACTTCTTTTGGGGGGAAGAAATGTCCTGGACAAATCTATTTCCTGTCTGAGGTTTTCTGAGATTACTCAGAAACTCTCTCTCTCCTGAAAATAGAGCAGCAGTGAAGAACCTCAAAGTAAAGAAAAAAAGGCACAGTTAAAGGAAGTTTCCAGCTGTGACACATGCTAGTAATATCTTGTATGGTTTTGAGCAATTCCTCATGAGGTCCTGTGTCACGTTATAAAACCATCCTCTGGGAATAATAGTACTCACGTCTATAGCGTTTCTGAGCCATCTAAAAATCTGTGTCCGGTTCTGTACCCAGTTTAATTCAGCCTCAGGGAGTCCTGGAAGATTTTAGCTCAGTAAATGATAGGTCTTAGGAAGTTTTCCTAGCACATTTAGAAAAGGAACTATTGGAGGCCAAAAAGCACTGAATGCCCCAGCTGGGCCAGGAGTGACTGGAATGGTGCCTGTTGGCTCATCTAGTGGAAATAGTTGTTCTTGGGCAGATTATGTTCTCCCTGCTGCTGTTTTAAATCCAGGAGAACTTCACTTGGATGGAAAGAGAACAGGTGAGATTAAAATGTGGCCTTATGGATTTTACCCCCTGGAAACAGGGATAATTGTCGCAACATTTTAAAGCTCAAGGCATGGTAACTGCCTGCAGACTACAGTCTTGCTAGTGAGCTTCCCCACAGCTGGTGTGTTTGCAGTGGGAGCTCTTGTTCTTGTTATGGCTCTTCTGGGTGTTGCCACATCTGCCTCAGCAATGCTTTCCTGGATTGTGTTTATGATCTTGGTTCACACCATGCAAGTCCTGGCTGTAAATTCAGTGGAACTGTACTGCATGTCTGTCTTTTGTGAGCAAGTTCTGGACACTGCCTGTAGTTTCTTTTAATTCAGCAAGCCTTGGATAGCAGCTACTAGCAGTTAAGTGGCACCCAGCTGCTCATGGAAGAGGCATAAGAGTAGCAGGGTAGTTCTAGACATTCAAACATAAAATTGTCCTAGGAGATACTGCTTCTAAACACTTCAGAGCAGGAAGTAGCTGGATACCTGTCTCCTGGGAAATGCAGTTTCTGCTGCTCTTGTGTCATTGGGGGAGGACAGGGAAGAGTCTATCACTTTGTTGAGCTCATTCTTTTAATTGTCATTGTCTCCATGTCCAGTACTTCTAAATGAGAAAGCAGTATCTGCCTCTTCTTCCCACAGCAGCTCAGTTTAGCAGTGCCTTCCTTTAGGGAGATTTTTATTGCAAAAAAAATCTTCTGTTTTGCTGTTTTCACTGTAGATATCATGTAAACAGAAGATGATGGGTTTCACGTAGCTTGAGTGAGACTTTAAATTACTTTAGAATTTTATTCAGTTACACAGAGAAGAAAATCCTGAATTCAATTTTTGCCTGTCCTGCTAGGGAAGTGTCTTTAACTCTAGTAACTATTATATATTTTATTACAGTCTATCAGTTGCATCTAACATACTCTTTCCTAGTTTACTCCATAAGCCTGATCCTGGGTAGGAAAAGGGACAGGTGACTCTTGTCTGGTCTTGTGCTTGAGTGGAAATTTTTTAGCGTGTACATGTTTTTCCTCCCATGTGATCCCCCACTTTTTCTTTGTCTGAATTGCAGCACTGCTGATGAACTTACTCCTACCAAAGTCAACAAAAACAATACTGTTAGCCTCACTGTGCACACAGGGTAGGGGTGATCTGTGTAATCTTTCTTCCACAATCTCTCTTGTTCCATTGTATCAAAATCTCCCTTTGCCCATAACCATCAGGCAAAATAGCACTAACGGCGTTTTGGTATGGGTAATCTGTGGCCATGTCAGCTGGATGTGCTTCTCTGTGGCCCCAGTGACTCCTACAACTCATTCCTACCTGTCCCTCTTTCCTTCCCGTTCTCACTTCAAAGCACTTAAAGTGTACCTTCTGTGTATTAAGAAAAGGATCAGGGTTTTTTGAGGCCCATTAGTCCCAGAGCCGCAAGTCCTGTATGGGAGACAAGAGCTCTCTGGGAGACCTTCGATATATTAAATAAGTAGTGGTGATAGTGCCCTCAAGGTGTACGATGCAGAGTGAAGGAAGGGAATGCCACCAGCTGTTGTGTTTTATGTGTGACCCCCGTGTCAGGCCTCTGCCATAAAATTAGAAGAGAGATTATTGTTCTCAGCTTCTCAGACTCCCTGTGCACGCATTCTCAGGCAGGAGCTGGGTGCCATGTGGTGCCTGAAGGGAAGGCTGCAGCTTCCCCTTGACTTGGACCAGGCTGCTGGTTTCTGTGATACTTCCCTCACAAGTTTGCATTCTTGAACACCTGGTTGGTCTGCCCTGAGCACACCACTCTGCTATACTGCAGTGTTTCCGCTGACTTGATGGAAGTTGTTCCTGACTGCTGTCACTTGAGGGGAGTGAGCTCAGTGGCACTAGAAGCAGCTCAGTAATGTCATCTTTTGTAAGGGGTTCTTTGGTTTTTTTTTTTTCCCCTGGTAAGGTTGGCTCCAGGATTCTGACAACAGGACTACGTGACCAGAACTCCTCCAGACCATAGTGATGCTTACCTGCTGCTCCCTGTAGCTGCAGTGTCAACAGGCAGAAAGAGTCGTTGCATTTCTTTCTCATATGCAGGTTTGGTCCTTGAGCCTAGGTTTTGCTCTCTCTGAAATACCCGCTTCTGCCCGAGGCAGCTGCAATAAGCTGGGTCTCCTTAACTGGTTCGATAAATGACCTTGTCCCTGTTTTGCTTTTCCCCATATCCTGCTATTTCATATTCTTTCCCGATTTGTGTTGCTGTCATCTTCTCTACTTTTCTTCTGAATACTCTGTTAGAAGTTAAAGAAAATTGTTTTTCATTCTTATATTTTTATTTAACAGTTCCAGCTAGTCTACAATAAAGTGCTTATGTATCAAAAATAGGCAGGCAGGAGTATGAGCAATAAATAGTAATGCTCATTAATGCTATATATTTCCCTACCATGTAAATTCTTTCTCCTAATTATTTTTCCTTCTCCAAAGCCAATTAATTTAATGTGGTAACAGGAATTTACGATGAGGCTGCCAAGCCATATGTCTCTAAATCTCCATGGATTCCCAGCATGACTTTTTCTTACGCATTGGGAAGTGACAGATGTGTGACACTGAAAGCATTTTTAAAACCTGTTCTGTTTTTCTGTAGCTCTGGGCCAGCATCAGGTTAAAAAAACGTGGGTTACCAATAACAGTACATATTATGTGAGTGTGGGAATTGACTTCCTTGTCCCTTGGTCCTGCAGCGATTCCTGTGTGTGCTGGGGTTCAGGTGCAAACGGGTCTATTGAACTTGCCTGCACTCTTCATAGAGATAAAGATGAGCATGGAAGTAAATCATGCAGGACTGGGACCTTAACCCTGAACGGAGCACAAGGATATAGCAGCTGTAGCACAGTCTAATCTTGGCAGTGTTCTCGAGTACAGGGTGCTTTATAGGAAATTACGCTGCTCCTTGTAGCTCCATGCTAGCAGGAGGCATTTCTATATTGAAGGATATTTTTCCTAACCTTCTTCTGGCTTGGGTTCTAATAATCCTAATCTGATTGAGTGTGGGGATTGCAAAAGAAATATTGCTCCCTCTGTAGATTGGTAGACCCACGGTACCAATAGATGATGTTATTTTGGCTGTGCTGCACTGTCAGCACTTCCCATGCCACAGATTTTTGTATGTATTGTGATAGAGATGTGCAGTGCCAGCTGAAACTGTTGCTGAAACTGTTGGCAGCTGAATGGGACACATCTGTGATTTTTGGCAGTTGTATGTGATGATTTGGGACTGGGTTTGAGCACTCCAGCTGACCATCTCAGTAAAATATTCAGCTGTGCCATGATTTGTAATTTTAACATTTACATTAGATTTTTTTTTTTCCTTGTTGAAATGAAATAGCAACCGTTCAGGAAACTCAGGTCTTGTGTCTGAAACTATCTGGGATGACCAGAAGATAGCACTAGATATGATGACTTGCAGGATTTGTCATAAGGACTGCACTTGAGTAACCTTGACAACCAGGGAGAGCACTATTTAGTCATCCATGTTAACTGTGCACAAATCTTGGGACTTGCTGGGCTTTGGGCAGGAAATCTTTAAGACTCAAAATGCATCTCTGACCTGCGTGGTGATCCACTGCTGTACACCATGATGTAGATGCCTTGTACAAAGGCACCTTGCTTTGTGTGGTACAGAATGAAGTTGTCTCATATGGAAGGCTACGAGTCTTGCCCTGGCTTCAGTGGTTTGATTTCCTGCTATAGCTCCAGCAGTGGCGGTGCACTGCCCTGTTTATGTATCACAGAATCACAGGTACGTAAATACCTGTTTCCTTCCAAATAATTTTTAAGGGATTTCTTGACAAGCCCTGGCACAGTAAGTTATTGAAGTCCGTGGCCTGTTTGAAGCCTGTGTCTGGATACAGATATGAAGCTGAATTCATCCTTGCATACCTTATTGGGTTATGTCTTAAGCATATATGTTCTATTCGTATAGCAATTCCTTCCAGACATAGTTTGGAAGAACAAATCATAGTTCTGGAATAAGCATTCAAGCTTCAGTTGTGTCTTCTATTTATATACCTGCTGCAGATGTTTTATCTGAAAATGCACAAAGCACTTTCTTAGCAACATTCATGATGCTGTCCTTTCAGACCTTTACTGATGTTCTTTATCTTTATTGATGGTGCTGCATCTGGGCATAAGTTGTTTTTTATGGTTGGATGAAAGACAGTTATCTGAGCATTTGTCATCTCAAACAAATCTTCCCTCTCTCTGTAATCAGTGGAGTGAGTGTAGCTTTTACAGTCACTGCTTTGTGTTCACCACCTCCGACCCTTTATAGCATTTCAAGTAACAGCTGGCCCAGTTCTGCTATATTTGAGGCCAGTGGATGCTCCTGTTGCATTAATTGGAAGTTGGACTGAGACCAAAAAAAAGGGTAAGAATTAGTTTGGTTTTAGCTCTGTGCATCGAACTCTGCCCTCAGCGGTGGCAGTATCCAGGCCTCTAGCATAGATTTATTTTTCTAAATTAAAGATGCAATCCACAATATGTAAACAACAGATATAAAGTGTGCTTTGTCATATAATCATTTTAGAGGATACTAGCACTGAAGAGGAGAGTGGATTATTTCAAGGATTAGTCAGAGGATGAAGGTTAAGCAAATGGAAAACTAGGATGAATATTGGGGGGAAAAAATAATCTTGTTATTGCAGTCCAGTGGAGCAGGGAGGAAATGAAGGACTATTTATTGGGTTATTTCAAAAGGGGTAAGAAATATTTCATCAAGAATAATCTTTCCTTGGTTAAATCACGCAAATGTTATTTGCCTTCTCAGATTGATGTAACTTGTAAAAATAGCATTTGTTCCACCTATGTTAGGACCTGGTACAAATGTCCACCCAGTCTTGGAAAAGTACTGAAGTTTGGATATGTGCTTAGAACAAAACATCTATTTGGAAAGTGTCTTGAATCGGGGTGTAAATCTTTAGGTGATCCATGGGGAATTGTATGTGTTGTATTGCAGGTGCTATTGCTATTTCATGCAGGTGCTTTGTATTGCTAACTGCAAGCTCGGCTTGTTAGTGCTTTTGTGGTATCTCCATTCTGGACTGGAATGTCGTGACATAGGTAGTTCACATCCAGCCATATGTTCACCTCACAAAGGAGATCATCTTTGTTCAGGTGTTGTTATCTACTATGTAATAGACACTTGCGCAGGCCGAAAACCAGGAACTGCAAAAGTACTTGTCTCACTTGTTGGTAGGCTTTATTGTCCATAATATGGCATTAGTCTAAGGTACAGTCTTTATTTCTTTATGTTATTTTGAAAAGGTATAGAAGTTGTGTTAAAACTGTCCTTGCGACTTCATCTTCAGAGGAGGCTGCCACATGTACTCTTGTTATAAGTTCATGCTAAAAGATCGTCAGTGGATCTGATTCTGCATTGCACTGAAGTTGTTTTTCCATTGTAATATTATAAAATAATGGGACCCTAATGACTTTGCTAATAGACATCCATGATGCAGATTGACTGTTTTTCAACTTTATGTTGCTCCTCTTAAGAAAAACATTATAATGGAATCATCAAGAGGGTTTCAAAAAGTTCCTTCACAGTTTTTCTCTGGTAATGTAGTCTCTGTGTGCTTGTACTTACAGCATGAGATCACTGAGATAGTGCTAGGAAACCAGATTTAGTGTCACTTTAAAAAAACCTGTGTATTGGATAGGTGTTGTAATTTGCAGAACAGTGGTCTAATCCTAAATGGAAACCCAAAAGGAATTATGGGCCCTCATGAACTTTCAAGATTGTACATTTAACGATGATGGAGTTTCAGTTTACCTTCTGTATGTTGTGGTTGAAGCTGCAGGGTTGCAAGCAACCATTAAAATTCGATGAAAGAGATTTTTTCTCATGGGGAAGATATATATCTGATACTGATCAATCATCCAGAATTGACCCTAGCTGAGTGGCTGTTTTCTTTTTCAGGGCAAATACAGGGGTGATGGGTTGAAGGTAAGTATAGACAGAAGAACTGTTAGAAGAACAATGATTAGAGGCCACTAAGAGTGATTAGGTCAAGTGTGGTAGCATACAGCTTTTAGAATACCAGTGCTGGATATGCCCATAATAAGTGTAGCTAAAGAAGATGTTTTTCTGGCATGTATAAGGGCCAGCTGCTCCTATTACTGTGAGGTAGATTAAGTCTGTAGTCCAGTTTATGGCTTTCTCTAATTCATCGTTTCTGTAAGGAACTCTCACTCACAAACATTAAGTGATTCTTCACTTAAAATTTCAACAGAAATTGCCTATAGCCATTTCTGTGTGAAAGCTGTGCATTCATTCTCCTTGGAAGTCCAGTGCATACTGCTGTCAAATTTTAATTTTTTTTCTTTTTTGCTTATACCTTTTCAGCTGTGGCTCCTGGTGGCTGAGAATAGCAACTGCCAATGCTCTCTGGTCTTCAGAAGGCTATTCAGGTGGAAAAGAAATTGTGCTTTATTTAGTTCCAGTTTCATTTGATTCCCCCGCCCCCCAGTAACAAGGATTTCCAGAGGTCTTGTTTTTTCTGCTTCTCCCTGTGCCAAGGACTGGTGATATTTTTTTCTTGGCTTCAATCTTTCTATTTATTGTGTGCTTAAAACCTATGACAGAGTTGCTAGCACTTCCTTCTGACTCCAGCAATATTGGCCCAAGGCCTGAGGCATGCTGAAGTCTGGCTAGTAAATACCCTAAAATTTGAAATGCCCTTCTCTCAGGCTGTCATCCTTTCAACTCGCAGGGTTACAAATTCCACTTTCTTGGCAGGAGATCACAGACCATTCTTTATGCTTCGTTTATCTATTTTTCTATACTGCTGCACAGAGGTTTGCCTCTGCATTTTCACCATCGCTTCTATCTTAGCAAGATTCCCCTGATCCCAAATGCTGCTGTGTTCTGAGCCACATGGCCAAACTCCAGATCCTTAAACAGCTTTTACTCAGACTCTGATTTGGGACCTGGTAAGGAGGCATAGGTACTATAAAGGACTGAGCAAGAGCTTTGGAGTTTGGACATCAGACTTATATTAATATCACTCCAGGCCATTTTTGTGAGCAGCCCAACAAACGTTTGATATTGCTTTGGCTGTATGCCTTCCTCTTGCCCCAGCTTTTCTGCCTTGCAGCCTGCATTCCTGTGGTCCTTATGTTTGTCTCTGCTTTCCATCTTAGTACTCTGCCAGTGTCATTACAGCACTAAGTGAAAGCACCTTTAACTTAGTCAGCATAAGAGCATGACATCTTCAAATGTCCACCCTTCAGTTCTTATTTATGTTGCCAAGAAGGTGCACAGCTGAGTAGGCACCTAGGTACACAAGCTAAACTGGGCAGTTCGCTGAGTTTAATTCTCCCTTGTTGCTGGGCAGAAGCCACGCACCGCTCTTAGGAGCAGGAATATTTCTCACTGATTTTCCTCAGGTGCTTTTTAGCATGTGGATCTTGGAGACTGTAGAAGATTTTATATGCTAATACAATGTTGTACCCTCTTATAGTTGGGATAAAATTCTTTGCTCAGTGTTGCTTTTGTAATGTTCCTACTTCTGTGTCTTCTGCTAGTTGAATGAAGATTTCCGATGTCAGAGGGTTGGTAAGAGAATGGATGTATTCATTTTTGTGTTTCTTCAAGGCAGCACCTCCAAGAGAAGTAAGAAACCTTATGCTCTTTGAGTACGCTGTTGCCCTGTTGCTTTTTTGTATCAGGACCAACACTGGGAGAGAAGCTGGAGGCACAGTTGGCCTTTGCTCTTGTGCCTAAGCATCTGTAATGTCAGGATTCTTCTGCCTCAGTCCCTCAAAGCAGTCTGTCTGCAGGACCTGCCTCTCTCTGGACACAACTGCAAAACTGTGGCTGCAGGTGGAAAGAAATGACAGTAACACTGCCTGAGTGTGGCTGGGCTTTCAACCAGTCTTTGCTTCTAGAGATACAAGAAAAACCTGACTGTAGGATCATTAACTGAACAAATCGTATTAAAAGGAGACCTGACTGTGAATGTTTGGATGAAAGATTTCTCATTGGAAAATACTGACTATGTCTGTATCTCACTGGAAACACTAGTTTCGTCAAAATTTGACAGGAAATTTCTCAGGCACAACATAGAAATTATTGTAAAAGCAAGCAATAATTAGGATGTTAATTTTCAGAGGTGGGAAGTTTTGGTTCAAGACTTCAGTGTTTTTAGAGCAGATATTTAACCTGCCTCTCCCAGATTCCCAGTCTGAGCAACTACTTTTGAACAGAAGTGATGATCTGAATGAGTGTAATAGTCAAGATAAACTGACTGTCTTGCTGTGTAAGCAGTGTAGTTCATAACCCAATTATGCACTTCAGAACTGACTAAAGGGGAGTGGTCTATCAGTAATAATTTTTACAGCACTTCAAAATCCATCTGAATCAAAGGTCCAAGTTTCCCAGGTCTCACCACACCTTTTTTGCTGGTCTTTGCCAGCAAAATCAGAGACAGTAGAATCCATTGGAAAAGCGTATCTTCACCTCATGTGATGTTAATTACATGTACAATATATACAATTTTTATTAAGATAAATGCTTATTATTTAGATTTCTGAATGGAAGAGTTAAAGAGGGGGAATTAGCAAAGTGTGATTGGAACAAGACTCTTTCCTTTTCTTTGGATAGGAGTAGGAAAAAAAGTTTGTTCTTCTTTCTCTTGGCTATCATGAGATCCTCTTCCAAGCATGGTGAAGAAATATTCTCCTCCATACTTTAGGTAGGCAAAGGCTTGAATAATACTTGTAGCTAACCTTTGAGGTGCATTTTATTTAATTAAAAAAAAAAAACAAAAACAAAAAACACCAAAACAGAAAACATCCACCTATGTATTATGCATACACCTGCCTGACTGCATTCTGTTCGTGTTTTAAGCCTGGCTTGTGAAAGAAAAACAATAGCATGTTCAGCAAGAGCTCATAAGAAGCTGTTTTACTCACCTGTGACCTCTATTTCCACTTGCAAAGATGCAACAATCGTAATTACCATTGCTGCTAAATTGCAGCGACACTGGCAATGCATGGGGTCTATGGTATATTTGTGCTTGTGGCTGTGACCTTTCAATAAAGAGTTCAACCTGAAAACCTTTATCATTGCAATCCATCCTGTATTAACTTCCCAATAAACTACAGAAACTGTTTTGTCAGCCTGAGTTTATGCCTGCAGCACTAGATACTGAACCACTTAACTGCTTGCAAATGTCAGCAGTTCTAGCTTATCTATTGCAATGCTTCACTGAATTTTAGACTACTGTCATGAAGTATGAAAATACTAATTTCTTTCCTATGTGAAGGAGGCCATCTGTGCATTGTTCAGTGCGGTACTATCTTCCCACTCTTTAGAACACTTAAATAGTGTCATAGATGAGTCGTAAAAGTGAGTCGGTCCATGCACTCTGATTTTATATAAAGTGTATTAGTATTCATGGTTTTCTTAATAACATTCCTGCAGCCTAAAACAGGGAGACGCATGAATTTCAGTTCAGCTATCACTCAAGCGAATACACTCATGCTGATGTAATGATAAACTCATGTAAGCTATCAAAACATGTGAAATGCAATTTTTAAGTCTGCTGAGTTCACTTTTTGCACCGTGCTAGAGGAGCTGAGTGACAGTATATGTGCATTAGATCACTTAAAAATTGTGGTTACAGATGTGCTTATGATGCAGACTGCTCTGACCTGTATAGAGCACAGAGGTGCCTGAGCAAGACATGGAAAGAGGGGTCTCTCCTCAGGGGAACATCAAACCAGACATAAATGTTTAATGGTAGATGACAAAGGTGAGCAGCCAGCAGGAACAGCACTGAATGGGGCAGCTTTGGGGGAGCAGCTTCTAAGGAGCCAAAGGGGCTGCAAAAACCAGTGAGAAGCAAAGCATCAGCTCAGGTACAGCCAAAGCTTCATGGTCCAGTTCAGTTCCCTCGCAACTTCGGAAATGGTGTGTCCTGGATGCCAAAATAGACCTATCCCAAGGCTGGCTTTCATTACACTCCCATGGGTTGTTGTAGCGCTGTAATCTGGCCCCACAGAGCTCCCTGAGTAGTTTGCAGCTTATATAGAGTTCTATACTGCTGTGGGTACTGAAGCTAGCGGAGAAGACTGCACTACAGGATGAACGCACCTCATGAAACCAATGCTGACCCAGCAGCAAGGGAGGTGGTTGTGCCCAGGTGAAAAACTTCTGTTAAGTGTGCTGATTCAGGGCAGTCCTGTGAGAGCAGGCAGGTGCATATAAAGAGCTGTGAATAAGCATGATGATGATATTGGGTATTGTCACACTGCTCTTTCCCAATGATGTGGAATCAAAGTGCAGTGTGAATTTTCCTGGAGGTAACATGAAGCTCATTCAGCAAACTGCAGATGCAGCTCAGTTTGAGCCTTATGTGGCAGGGTGTTTTGCATTCAAATCTTGCCTTCATTTCAGGTATTCAGTGCAAGAGATTGATTCCTCTCTTTCAGTTACTTTAATATTTTGCTCTTGTTCATTCTGTTTAAACCCCCTCCCCGGCTTTTGTTGTGCAAAAGGTGTCTACATATGTATTTCTACATAACAGAAGAACATAGGTCATAACTGATATTTTTGCATGTGGAGCAAGGTGGTATACTTTTGGATCCAAGTCAGTAAAGCTTTTCATGTCCATGTTTTAAAAAAAAAAAAAAAAAAAGACTGTTATCCTTAAGTCAGTGGATTGAGAACCAGGAAACTGGAACTGGTCCCTGACTTTGCCACTGTCAGTGTGCATAGCCATGGCAAATCTTGTTAGTTTTCATACCTCAGTTGTCCGTCTGTAGCATGGGTATGATGCTACGTTCTTTGTCTCTGTCCTGTATGTAAACTTGAATCTAAGTGTTCAGATTGAGATAGAGGTGACAGTCTAAACTACAAGTTCTAGAGGCTTCTTAAAGTAAATTGTGTTTCTGTGTTTTCTTCATGCTAGGATATTCACAAGCAGTTAATGTATATAAATAATGAGCCCAGTTAACAGTGTTGAAGAGTATCTGGTATGTTGGCTCTTACTACTAAGAGGAGAGGTGGGGGAACAAAAGGGAGTAGAAGTGAGGTTTTATTGCTTCCTCCTGACTGAAGAGACCAGGCTGGTCTGATCTACAGTAGGAATTTGTCTTATGCATGGAGCATTGAGGTGTGACATGCCCCTTTCTTCTACAGCTGAAATGTGATTTAGGTGCTCTTAGAAAGTACTTTCATATGGAAAGTACTTCTCACTAGTTACTGTCATCTGAAGAAAACAGTCTGACAGCTGACTTAAATATGAGGCTCTTCTATTTTACGCTCCTTGACGAGTATCTCATGAATGCTCTATCAAAGATGCCATCTGAGTACTCTGGATATTTATAACTTAGTTGGGTAAAATCATGAGAGATTTGATCTAGCCCAGGCTGGACTCTATTGGCTAGGTAGGTGTCATTCCCAGTTCACCCAGAGGAAAAGAGAGCCACACAGAGTTTTATATACTACAATTGCCCACAGACTTTGTGTTCATTTTGCCCGAGGAAAATTCAGGTTTAATCTCCTACTGTGTAAGCTCAAAATAAAAATAAAAATAACAGTTCTAAATACCAGGGATGCTATCGCAAAGTCGCTGAGCAAAGAGCTGTCATGTTACATTAAGAGCACAGTTACTGCAGCTGATTACTTCATATAGTATATTTGCCAGTCTGTCTCTTGTGTAATCATGAGGAATGCATTGACTTAAAAATAGCTGCATGTAAATTAGTTGTGAAAAAGTCTGGGAGACAATAGAAAGTTCCTGAGTGATTGCTATTGTGGAGAAATAGGCCAGAGCTATCAGAAAAATATGATCTTTTCATAAGTTATTCCAGAAGATATAGACCAGAATCCCAAGAATTCTGTCAAATATTTGGACAGAAAATTGGCATAAGTAGTAACACTTGCTTAAGCAAGTGCTTAAGCCAGGGTTAATAGACTTAGTCTAGGCAAATATCAATCCATGGCATTGCCTGCAGTGCATTGCTGTGTTTTGTTGTAGAAATGAGTTAAGGAAATAGCTGTTAGGGCTGCCTGTGGTCATGAAATACTAAGTATTCCATGGGAGTATTCCATGTTCTTCTCTTGATGCATGTCTTCAGAAGTCGTCATCTACAAAATATGTATTCCCTGGGTCTCTTTGGCTTTGTCCAAAGCACTGAAATATAAATACAGTCAGTGTCAGTTTCCTCTGATCTGGCTTGATAAAACCCAACCAATAATCTTTTCAGTGAACTCAAGCAATTTGGAATTGCATCAGGAGAAAGAGCAACAGCTTTTTAACTTGTACACATAAATCAATGCCAAGTTGTTCTGACACGTAACTGTCCCTTTGAAACCCGGTGGCTGACATGGATTCTCCTATAGGATTTTGTCTTTAAAAATTCTTCAGATTTCTTTCTCTCTACCATAATTAACTTTCTATCTTTTTAGTTCACCAAATCTTCTTACTGACAAAAAAATTCATTTTTATTTGTGTCTCTCTTGTCATCTGTTGGCATTTACATTTGTTAAAGGTTTTTAAGAAGGGTTGGTTGAGGTTGGTTGTTTCAGCAAAGATCGGTTTTGTCCAGGATGTTTTGGTTTTTTTAAGAAAAAAAAAAAAAAAAAAGGTTTGTGTTAATCCAGTCATATTTCTGTCCAGAATGGAGAGGGGCAACAGCCTGAAATCTCACATGCTTACAATTTTGCTTTAAACTGTGGGTTGCAATGAAAACTCAAACTCAAAACACTTTACAGGAAACCTTGTTTGTGTCTGGAAAACATTTAATAGAAATTTTTCTCTAGCTGTCTTTAATTTCGAATGTTTTCTAAATCCTTTCCACCTTGCACTTCTTGCTAAACTCTCAGTGCAAATATTCAGTGTACACCCTCCCTCCAGAAATGCTGAATGGGGACACAAGAGCATTTTTAGCTATTTCTCTAAGGGAGGATGATGGTGCAGTAGCATTGTTGCATTAGCAGTTATTCTTGGATCAATAGAGAGGATCGGAAAAGAGCTCTAGGCCTATTTCTAAGGGTATGTTTTGTATTTGTTCCAGGTTAGCTGTGACCCAAAAGTTACCATTTAATGACTTTGTAGTTGCTTATCTGTTAGGCTATAACCATCATCCACATCATAGCAACAACAGATGTGACAGAGCTCTTCATCCAGAGATGTCTAGACATCTCTTAGTGAAGCCTACTTGTTTTTACTCTTCTGTACCAGGTAAAGCAGAGTTGCAGAAATGCTGTATTTTGTCCTGTATCTTGTGGTAGGTCAACAGCAGATGAGGCAACAAGAATCAGCATCTTCTCTGGTCCAGCAGCACGTGGGAGGTTCAAAATGGGGAAAAGAATATGAGGGTTATTGCAACACGTAGCTAAGCTGTGGAATTATTAGCGTAGGATTGCAGATGCCAAAGATTTCCATGAACAAATTTGTGGAAGAGACATTCGTATTATCTAGGTACCACTAAATACCTCGAAACCAGGAAATCTGAACTGCAATCTGTAGAAGGGTATTTGGGGCTAGTACTTTCCCTCTTGCTTTTTTCCTCTGTGCATCCAGCTTGGTCACTGTGAGAGGCATGATACTAGGGCCGGAGGGATATTTAGTCCACCTCTGTATGGCTGGACCTAGCATATTCTCAGCTAGAAGGTGAGAAATGAATTAGTTTGTAAGCATAACTATCTGATCTCTAAAGACCGTCCCTCGTAAAAAGGGCTGAGACACATCATCAGGTCAATGTCACGTAACATAATCTCCTGTTGCTTGGCCAGTACTTGCTCTATGGGCAAACATCAGGCTGCAGTTTTGAGTGCTGGCAGTCCTGGCACCTTTCGTGAACACTAGATTAATTTTTAAAGTGAAAAAGAGCTGACCCATTGCCAAGAAGTTATGAGGCTGGGGAACGTACATGAGACTTGGGAGGAGGCTGCACAAAAAGAGCACTAAGTGAGAGAATCTTCCAGACAAAGATCCGTGCTCTGAGCCATATGTAACTGCACTGAACTGGAACGTGTTAAATGATTGATGGGAGATGTAGGCTGTCTCCAAGCAGCACAGAGACCCCAGAGACTGGTAAATAATGAATACAATTCTTCTGCTGTTAGTGGTATGACTCACTGCTTGCTGTCTGTTTTAACCACCTGCTGTAGGGGCCAGAGGAAGACTGGGCAGTCTCTTAAACCTGGATTGCAAGAAAACAACAGCTAGGTTTTGGGCTCTGACTGCTGTCTGGTCATTCCTTATCTACCTGGGTGTAAAAGATACTAACAGCAGTTACTGGTAGAGGTAGCCTGGGCAAGGAGGACAAATTCTGTCCTTCTGTGTTGTTTGGCAGTGGAGAACCTGGATCCACAAGTTGTCTTCCCTGATTCTCCTACAAACCAGCAAAGCAGGAAGGTGATAGTCGACATGAAGCTCTCCAGAACTGTGTCTCAGAGCTTCTGCTGGCAGGTGCCAAGGGCTTTCTTGTGCGCAAAAGCCCAGGAAAGTGCTGTGATGGAGCCCTTCTGACAAGAGAAAGCCCCTTGAATCACTGACCCAGGTACCCAGCTGCTACGTGTGGATCGGTAGTGGCACTGGCAAAAACCTGATGCTTTATCCCTTCATTCTGTCTATTTGACCAAGCCCAAAATAGTCAAAATTGAAGTCCTCTGTTTCCTCCTCCCAGCACTGACACTTAGAAAAGTAGGAGCCATTTCCAGCCGACATTGCACTGGTAATGTCAATGTCAAAGTCCATGCCAGTTCCACTGTCTAGTGTTAGGGGCAGCTCAAAGTTTCTTAGCAGCATGTGTAAAACCAAATTTCGTTGTAGCAACAGAATGGTGTTGCAGGATGCCAAGACCAAGGAACAGGTTGCAGTGGTCCCTCTGTCATGCGCCGGTGTCCTTTCTTTACCTGTTAATGGATGTCTGTCTTTGCTCACAAATGAGTATGGTGAACAAATGCAGGTCCTCAGCTCCATGGAGGGAGGCTTGAGTGAGATTTTGATGCAAGTACCAACCATCAAGTCATAGAGCAATATTGCGGAAGGCAAGTGGAATTGGTCAACCTCTTACCAGATCTGTCTGGAGCAGAGAAGAGAGTGGTGAGAAAGATGAAACGTGTTTCTCAGGATGCCATTTTCTCCCACAGGGCGAGCACTGTAGACTGGGCAATATATCTTTACTTTACAAGTGATTCAGCCAGAAATTGTGGAATATAGCTTAGCAGACCATACTTGAGCTTATTAGAAGTATAGGAAAACCAAGACAGTATTTTGCAAGGAATTTTGGCTATATTTGGGCTTCTAAATAGAGATTTAAGCACAGACCCATTGATGTGATTGTTGTAGCTGTGTTATCACCTGTGACAAATTTGATCCACAGCTAATCACATATGCCTGATAGCAGGATTTGGCCTATTGCCTGAAATTTATTGAAAAGAGCTGGTAGGAAGTCACTGGTAATATGCTGGGAGAACATAACCGTGATGCTTAGCATTTTCTTGTAGTAGGGAAGTTTTCTTTGAAGCAAAGGGATCAACTTCAGTGTTGTTGCAAACTTTCCTTTGCATTTTGAGAGTGCTTATGCCGGCATGCGACCAGAAGTTGTTCTGGATTAACTTCGATCTCAGATACCTAAGATTTGTTAGTGATGAGAGATAAAAGTAAAGCATAATAAGTTAGTCTAATATTTGTAATGTCATAGCACCGAGAGATCAGACTCGGAACAGTCAAACAGAAGCCCAAGAACTGCATGACCTTATTTCTTCTATGGGTACTTTGGCATTTTTCTAGCTTATTGAGATTGCTGTGTAAATAAGTAACTCTCAGAGTTTATTTGCAGTAAATGGTAAAACTGCAGAGCACACCAAATTTGGGAGATAGCCCATTCTTTTTAAAAAGCAGTATTTAGGAGTACATCTCTGCTCAGCAGGCAGTGTACAGCACTGAGTATTGAGGTTAGGCTTATATTATTTCTGAGTCATTGACATACATTGATTAACCTTCATATCACATATCTCCTTTTTGTGATAATGCTGTAGCTAAGACTGTAGAAGGGAATGGTGGAACAGGGCAGAAGAAAAGAGAATGGAGAAATAGAGAAGAACAAGAACTGAATAAACAAACCTAAGTTAAAAAAAAAAAAAAAAAAAAAATCCAAACATTCAAGGGGGGGAAAAAAAAAGTCAGCACACTCCTTGTTCCAGGGGGGTCACTTGAATACCTCTTAGGGCTGTACTTAATGAACCCATGGTGGGAGGGTGTCTGATGTCCTGGCAGCTATTTTGTTCTTTTCTAGCACAGAAAACTTTCAAAGCAGAAGAAAATTCCTAAAAGTCCAAACCCTGTAACTGGCAGGTACAGCTGTAGCAGCTGTATCTTAATTGCTGAGATGCACTAAATCTTCCTTTTGATAATCAGACTATTCTCAATTTCAAGTACCTCGTCATCCTCCACTGCCTGTTTTGTCTGTTGTACTGATGGAGAATCTGGTAGCTGATGAGTGACAGGTCACAGTTTCATAGTTTTTGAACTGACATGTTCAGTTCAAAAATTCATTACACCTACTGCACCTGGGCCTTTCCTAGCCTGCCAAAGACCTGCTGCCCTACTGTCTTCTCCATCCCAGGGCCAGCCTTTTATTCAGATCTAACTTTCTTTTCCAGTGACTAGTCACTGCCTGCCCAGGGCTGTTACTAATCAGCTACTTGTGTGAGATTTGGGATATATTTATACTCATCTGGTTTGGGATCAGACTCTTGCTCATATTTCCTAGTATTGGCCTCTGCAGCGTACAAAAGTGCAGGTTTGTTTTAGGTGGCTTTTTTAAGTGCTGTTCTCTGTTGCCCTTTTTTCCTTTTTTATCCAGAGGCTGTTGATTGTCTGCTTGCTAGTAGGAATGCCACCGCTTTGCACCAACATCCTGCCTCTGTTTTCACATCCTGGACTGCTCCACACTTATTAACTACCCCTCATCATAATAACTATTGTTCTCTGATATATATCCACTTAACCAAAGGCATTGATAAGTTATCCCCCTGTTTAATCCTCCTTTCTTCTACAAGAAATTTTCCTTCCTTTTTAAGAAGTTGAAAACAAAAATCCTTTGAGGTCCTTGGGAAACCGCATTGTTCCCTAGATCAGCCTCCAGTATTTATTAGTTCGATCATTTTAGTGACTGTGCTGTCTGTCCTTCATCCACAACAGTGTGTGTCGCATGTTAGTTATCTGCCGCGTCTCAAGCAAATTTAATGACTGTAATGTGCTCATATTTGCTTTTAGACATTCAGATGAGCAATCTTACTTGCCATGAATCCTGCCCTTGACATGTCCTCCTGACAGTACTTCGTGGGCCTCACCAGCCTAACGCTGTGGACAGTCTTGCAGAATAGCTCAGGTCTGCTTTCATGTTTTCTATTGTACTGCAGTTGTGTCTAGAAATCACACTTGTGATCTTGAAGGTATTTATTGTAAGAAGAAGCCTTTGTTCTGCAGAGCTGGCAATCTAAATGAATGAGACAGATGACAGATGAAAATGAAACGGACGCACCAGCAGGCTGCGTGACTTGTTTGACCTCATGAGGCTGCTGCAGGGTCCCACGTGCAGGGCCTGTGACAAAGCTGGGAAAACGATCCAGCTGTCTGGGTCCCCGTCTCTTTGGCACATCTTCTAAACCAGTCTCCCAAAGTATCAGGTAGTCAGACCTTACAAATATTCTAATGGTGCAGCGTGGCTGTAAATCAAAGCAGTGCAAACATTTGTCAGTCCGTGAAAAATTATCAGGAATAAGTGCATAATCTGTAGAGCCTTTGATTTTTAAATGGCATTACTAGGGATTTATCCTAGCTTCTTCCAAGGGTAGCAGTGATTGAGAAATTGTGGAAATACCAGCAGTGATGGATCTACTGCTATAAAGTACAAGATCATTCCCAGAGGGAGTGGTTTCTGGGAAGGCAGCATTAAAGTTCCAGAAAGATGCCTGTGGCAATGAAATAGCCTGTTTGGGCATCAGCCGTGCCACTTCTGTTAATTGATAGGGTCTCAGCAAGAATGTTCTTTGACCAAAGTAGGAAACACTCCGATCATCATTCTCTTTAGGTTCCTGACTCTCTACCCAGTTATTCAGGGCAAAAAAGGAGGAGTGAATAAGTACAGCTGGGAAAGGCAAAATCCACAAAAAGATGGAACAGTTTCTTTTAGAAAGGGGAACCTGAGAAGGTTTCTATTTCCATCAGCTTTCAAAACTTTTTGCCTAGTTTACACACGAGGCTCAAAGTCTTGCTTTTATGATAGTTTGCACATAGTATCAAGTATATACTTCAGATATTGTGTTATTTATATTCACCTAGTTTCCTACCCCTAGAGACATGCTTTGAGATTATCTGCTGAAAAGATTAATTTACAAAATAACTTTTTCACAATATTGACTAAGACATAACCAGCATCTGGAATTGTGACTTAAGTGTTTTTTCCTTTGTTGTTAGCATGGTAGGGGGAAGGGTACTAGGGTAAGGAAACCCAAGTAAGATGGCCAGAAAGAACTTCAATATTGCTTTGGAGACAGTTTTTCTAGCTTCTCAACAGTGTTTTTTAGTGCACTAAGACACAATACCTAACTTAAATCCAGGTAAAAGGCATTTTGTTACCATCCTATTGATTTGGGATGCTGTAAACTGGATCTAATATCAAACTAAGCATTTGCAAATCAGTACTTGTCAAAGGCTGTGATAAAGGCAGTTGGCACAAGAGAACTCTGGATTTAAGGTATTATTACCTTGATACTGCAGTAAAGAGAGGGATGTGCCCAGTGCAAACTGCAAGGATGCGCTCTTGTGGCGAGGAGGTGTTATACGGGGAATAGGTGGAGTTGAAATTGCCTTCTGTTTGTTGGAAATGGAATGCTTTCACACTCAAACTGAAGAGATTATCAGCTGCACTAGAGAATTTTCACTGCAGCATCAATACGCTGTATTAGTTTCTCAGGTCGCTGGAACTTGTGTTTGCTCTGCTGGAGGGTGCATTTGCTTCTGTTTTTCTGAACCTCTTGGGGGCAGGTGCTATCCGGCATGCCTCTATTTGGTCCCCTTGTCAAATATTCATAGCTGCCTCCCAGCCAGCTGTTTCTCTATCAGACTTGCAGGAGGGGAGCTATCAAGGGGCAAAAATCGCTGGAGACATAGCCAGCTGTCTCCCTGAGGCATGCTGCATGCTTTAGTGAGCCTTGAAAACCACAAAACTCTGTCCCTGCTGCCTTTTCTGTGCAGATGGTAGAAAAACCCCACAGCTGAGGCTATGCAGGATTGTCTCCCACCCCTGCCTTAGAATACTTGCAAGGTTTATTGGGGAGCGTGCCAGGAGAGGATGGCATGGGAAATGGCTGGTGGCCAACAGAGCTATGAAGTATTCATGTTAACCACTGAGCAGCAAAATTGGAGCTGGGGGGCGGAAGTCATGACTAAGAACTGGCCAAGAAGAACCACAGGTTGATTGTGGTGAGCCACTGAGAGACTCCAAGCCTGTGTTTTAAAGTTGCTTAGGTGCCTGCTGATACGGATGGAGTATTGAACCTCCACAGAGAACCTCCCTGGCAACTGTTTTCAGTCATTCTTCATTCAGTTCCTCCTCTGTAGCTCACAGCTGGCCATGGGCTTTTTTTCTCCCACTGATTGCCTACCTTGTGTGTTTAGAGAGGTTTTTTTAACTGTGTGCTAGTGTGTGATTGAAAAGTCTCTAGCATGAGTCTCCCATCTCATCTCTGCTGTTTAGGGGACCTGAGCTACAAATACACGTCTGTTAAGAGAGTTTCCTTGTGGAGGAAGACAGGGCTATTTGCAGACTGTTTATGTAAGGTAGTACTGCCAAAAAACATTTGAAATGGTTTGTAGTTAGGTCATTGGCAGAGTGTTTTCCAAACGTTTCTTACCACATTCTGCAGAAGAAGCTGTAGTCAATGGACAGCTAAATGAGTAATGTAAAAGGTTAATATCAAACAAATGTGAAGAGCATTGTAGCAGTCTGCCAAACAGTTGGCTTGATTATGAGTGTGACAGATGGATGCCAGGTACCAAAGCCAACATCTGATATACAGAGGAAAACATAGTCTGTAACATTGCCTTGCTTGTCATATAATCTGCTTCTGAAGATATGTGGCTCTGCCTGGCTTCCAAGAGACTCAAAGCTTCCCTCAGAAGGTTGGAGCAGGACTTTCCACGACATGCAATTGGGAAGCATCATCTCAAAGTGTCAGATGGGTTGAGAATGATCCAATGCAGCCAGTACAGAGGAGGGAGCTTCCAGTGATGGCTGGACTTGTTTCTCCGCGGAGCTGGGCACCCTTTTACCTGTGTGGCCCCCAGTATTCATGTGCACAGCCAAGTGATAGTGGGTACAAGGCTCTGGACTCTGACTAACACTGAGGCCATTTGGATCTCTATGGGTGGATAAAGGGCCCGGAGGGACTAGAATTGCCACTGGAGGTTGAGTAACTAACTGAGGCAGGTGACACTGAAGATCCCAGTTTAACATATAATATGGAGCATTCATATAAAGCCCTTTTTATTTTGAGCATTTAACATATTAGCATATATAAGATAGGGACATAGGGTTGATCAGGACAGATTTGAATTGTTTTTTAGGATTCCTAGTTGAACATGGGTTGGGAAAAGTGAAATAAATGGAATATTAAAAGAGGGACGAAGTCATGGATAATTACTGAGTGTCACTGCTTCTCCAAACTGAGTTTTTTCCCTGTGAAAAATGTGTCAGTTGAATCAAATGGAAGAGATTTATCTTTGGAACACTAATGTGAACATATTTTCCTTTTACAACATTAAATGGTAACCATTGCCAATGGATCTGCTGTACATCAAACTGTGTCCTGTGCTGCACTCAGATGGTAAAACTCTTCACCACAACTCTGTGTGGCTATCATACAAAATTAATGCCCTGGTCCACATAAATCTGAGCCAAAGCAAATATTGCCAAACAGATGAAGGGGCGGGGGGGGGAAACCTTCTAGAAGCTTTTTCAGAATATAAAGCATGTTGTAGATTTTAAAATAGAGTGAAATGATCAGGGACTTTTAATCCCATACTGGAAATACCATGTGGTTTTCCCAAGCGGTTGAACAGGAAAATTGGTGTGATTTAAATTAACAGAAACAGTTGCCTAGAAATAGTACTCTTTGCTTGAGTTTATAATCAGTTTAATTCAAGATGTACTACCTGAACTAACACAGCAGCTTGGTAGGAGAAGAAAAGAACCCTTCTGTAGCAACTCGTAAGGAATTATCTTTGAAGGTCCAGATTTTCAGTCTCCTGGATAAATACTGGCCCACAGTAGCTGCAGTGATTTAATAAGAATGCTCCAGGTTTACCTCTTTGTTACTGACTTCTTGTGTGGAGATACCTGCCAAAGAGTGTAGTGTTTGCACAGCCTTCTGAGAACCAACCATGGTGTCTTAAGATTATTAAGAATTATTTTCTCTCCTCCTCCCCAAAAGATTTACAGATGTTACTTCCTTTTTGTACTCATGTTTTAACAGATTTCCAGAGCAAACTGGATTTGCAGAACAAAAATATCCCTTTAATTAACCAGCTGAATCCACTGTCTGTCTATGTGCCCACTGAATGGGCACGTCCCCTGCTTTCTAGGCCAGCTTCGGCTCCCTGGGAGCTACTGAGTGCCTGGGAGACAGGGTCCTACTGTGCCTGACTCAGCTGCAGTCAGCAGGTCACCGCTGGTGATTTTTCTTTGAAAACTGTTCCTCTCTCGCCATCTTCTGGTCAGGTCTTTGGGATTAGCTATACCTGGGTCTGAGATACCCTTCCCCGGTCTGCTGCTCACAGGAGATGAATCAAGATGATGAGATGTCCTTGTTTGATGAAAGCATTACCGTGCTCTTTCCTTCTTGTTCCTGTTGCTTTCCCCTGGCTTATGATGAACAGCAGACACGTTCATCTGCTTATGAACAGATGCAGATGGCACTTGCTTATGAGTAAGTGTGCTGAAGAAAGCTGTTTGTATTAAACATCAAGTCTGCTCACAGATAATATTATGAGCTCCATCCCCATCTAGATAGAAGCCCTAGATGTGCTGGATAGCCTCTTTCTTGAGGCAGGCTTTCCTGTAAGTGGTGACAAATATTAGCACCAAGGAGTTTAACGAGGTAGTTTCTCCATAATTGCTCACACTGAAGTGCTATGTAGCTTCCTGTGACTCAGCTCTCGGATGCAGCCTGTTCAATTAGACTGGTGTCTAGAGGAGCATCTTGCGCTGCTGGGAGAGAAAAGTTGAAAGTAGGTGCCCTTCTTTGGAGGGGTGCCGATCTTACCTTTGGGGACTGAGGAGTAGTGAGCCCAAAACTGATTAAACCAATGGAAGTAGAATTATATGTCTGTTATTAGTACAGCTAATTACTGATTACTGGGAGAAAAAAACCCCAAATTTCTGGGTTTCTTGTCTTGATAACAACATGGGGTTTTTTCCCATCCTAAAAAGAATAATGTGTTACCCAACTTCGTGTTTCTAAAAATGTAAGTACTAAGCAGAAGTTATGTTGATGATTGACTTCTTATGCTGGCTTAATCAATGTATCCATGCATCATTTAATCAGTAGAGATGAAATTGTGTTTCCTCAGCTGATTTTGAAATTGCCCCAGGCAGTGATAGTCTGAGAACTTGTGCTCTTAACTTTTGTTACAGGGACTGTGTCTTCTGCAGCTAGGTAAGGATAGTAAATTTGAAATGCAATCACTTTTTAAAATAAGTTAGAGGAGTTCTTGGTACCACACATACTCCTGTGCCCCCAGCTAGGTAAGTAGATTATAATATCATATTTTCCTTTTTTCTTCTTTTTTTTTAATGTTTTCCTCTCTCTGTGGTGTGTGAAAAACCAACACAAAAAACAGGGGAAACTGATAGACATTCTTGGGGAAGCAGTGAAACCTTGCAAAACGCTGCCAGGCACACAGAGCAAACTGAAACAACAGGAAACAAGGAATTATTTTTAGGCGATATATGTTGTAACAGGAGCCAAAGGGATTCTGACAGATGTGTGATTTTTTTAAATAAGACAACACTACCCCTGTCACAGATGATGATCTATTTCTTGATGGAAGGTTGAGTTTGAACGCTGCTTCTCTCTTCACCATGACAGTTGTGGTCCACTGGAAATTTCAAAACATCAGAGGGTGATGCAGCCTCTACAAAGTCTTTATTTGGAAGATGTAGCTATCTTTTGGCTCACACCCTGGATGGGGACTGTAAGGTAGAGTTCTACAACTGAAGCAATGTAGAATTTGCTGCCTCTGGGGGCACCACCCTTTCAAAGTGGCTCTTGTGTTTCTGGTGGACCAGAAAGCCTTTGTAAACTACCTCCAAAGGGATTTAAACAAACACACACAACCAACCCTGGTGCTGATCACCTGGGCCAGCTGAGAGCTGGGTCTGTAGTAGCTACAGAGTCTCTTTGAGCTGTACCAGGACCAAGAGGAATGGTGGAGTGCTAAGGTGGCCAGAGCTGTCAGCCAGTCAGAGCCAGTCCAAAAAGCTCAGTGCTGCATCCCCATCACCAGCTGTTCCCCTGCAGCTGTACCTGGCAGTGAGGAGCTGCTGCAGGGTCTATTCAGGAGCACTCTGTCTCGGGGATCTGGGGCTGGTTGACTCTCCTTATCTGAAGAAGGCAGAAAAGACATGGGGCCTAAGTTGCAGCTCTGCAGCTTATGAATTTTGTTATGCAGGTACTACTCTAGTACCCTGGTGGGAAGAAAACTTCAGAAACTCAGCTTCAGGATACGTATTCTCAGCTAAATCCCATCTGAGCTGTCTTAGCTGCAAAAAAACAAATTAGAAATTCAGACAGATGGGAACCCCTCAAAAAATGTATGCTATTTTGTCTCCCAAAAGGATTTTGACAAGTTATTTAAAGCTATGCATCCTACTACCATCTCTGTCTGGTCTTTGAGGCACACCTCAAAATGAACTTATCAGAGGTTTGTGTTTTGGTATAGGAAACGCAGAGTTGCCTTTCTGCATTTCTAGTGGCAACATCAGCAGCAGATAGCAATGAACAGGTGAAAAGCTCTGTTTAGGTCAAGAAGAATTCCCTGCCTAGCCCCCATAGTCTATAAGCATGTGATGACTACTTTTAAGTGTGGAAAAAAAATATCTCTCTGTAGATCCTCTAATGCACATACAGCACCCAGCATTATTGCTTGGTATGTGGTTGCCCGGAGTTAATGTTTAGAGGAGACTCAACAGTTGAGTTTTGGGCTGTGAAGTTCTCATGTAATGCTGCAGGCATCAGGTAGGAATGATTGCTTTTGCAAGGGTATCTGCAGCTGCTAGAAAAGCTCTATCTCCAGAACGCAGCAAATACATGAAATCAAAATGTTGGATTCAAAAAAGAGATTTGTGGATGAGTAAGTCTGAAGTTCAAGCATTTGCCTGGTAGAAGGTTAACAAAGCTTTTAAAAGGCTTTGCAGTTTTACTTTTTTTTTTTTTTTTAATTGGAGCCAACAACAAAAGCTCCAAATGCCTGGAGAAATGTGTGCAGGCTTGTCTTCCACCCAGCCCTTCCCCTGAAGCAGGGCAGGGGGAGGCTGACCTGAGAAATCTGTTTCTCCTGGACGTGCAGTAAAGTTAGGCATTCAGAGAGATTTTGTGTGGCTCCTGGGAATGTTTCTAATCTACCCCAGAAAACAGGGCAGGAACTCGATGACTGTAGCTACAGCCGCACCCTTTAAACAGGAATGCAGTTCTCTGCTGCCCTGGGAGCTGCACCTGCAGCAGAGTGAGTGGGGGCAATGCCACCAGAAAAGCACAGGGACACTAGAGACCCAGTTGGTGTTAAATGATGGCCTGCAGCTTAGCGTGGAGGCAAAATAGGACCATTTGATCCTGTTACCGAGGCTGTCTGGGAGATGCTGTTCTGGCTGCTGCTGGAGTAAGTTTACTGTCTTGGCTACCCTTCTCTCATCCCTCATGGTATATTATACTCTGCCAATGTAACTGCACATATGGTCACTCCCTAACCTAGTTCTGTCAGAATAATGCAGGTTAGGTTAAGTATTTTTTTTTTTTTGTATGGGGAAAGTAGCCTCAAGGCCAGGTTCCCTTGCTCAACTTCTATTACAATAATAGCATGCGACGTTCATATTATGCTCTGCTCAAGTGTGTGTGATCAGCTCCTGATTGGACTTAATGCCTCTGTAAATAAAAGAAACAGGGAACAAAAAGCATAAGTGTTTATAAGTAAATAGTCCCTCAGAAATCTGGCCAGTTCCTGGAAGAGTTAACTCATTTAGAAACCTTTTAGTGGGCCATATTGATTACATGGATGTGTTCGGAGCAGCTGGGGATATTGCAGTAACAATGAACCGAGGCAGTTTATCAGTGCATCAGTTATTCTACTGGTATAAAAAGGAGCTTTAATTGGACTAATTGATGATGGGCTCAATCTTAGGTTGAAGCTATCTGGCCATCACAAAATTATGTCTTGGTGAGCTCATCTGTTTTGCAAGGAAGGAACTAATAATCTCATAGGATGGAAGATGTGCTGGCTATTTATAGTCACTGATTTGATTTGTAAGGAATATCATGACTTCACAAGTGCAGTGGCACTAATCTCCCTGGTAAAGCATTTATCCTAATCTAAAGGGAGCTCTTTGCTACAAAGCCAGCCATGTACTTAAAAGGGCCATTGAACAAATTTGCAACACTGGTTCTCACTTGCCTGTAAAAACAGCAGGTGAATCAGTGTGTCCTGAATGCATAGCAGCCCGAGCCAGACAGCTCTCTGAAAATGAGGCACTGGGACAGGGGAGGCAATATTTCTACCCAGAATGGCTGCAACTAGCAGAGATGAATGTAGGCAACAGCATATGAGCAGCTGAGAATGTGCTGCAGCCAATCCAGCTGCTGGAGGTCTGCAGATGTGGGTTTGACAGTTTTCAGTTAAAAAGCAGGCTGCTGTATTTGACCACGGACAGCGAGAGAGTTTACCTCTTCTCAGGTATTTCCCACCCTGTTCCAAACGAACTAGTCTGGGGTATCTTTTAGTATTAAGTAGTATGTATTTGCTTTTGGCACCTGTCCCCAACGGATGAAAATACCTTTCTGGTTATGTTTGTAGAGATCACTGAGGACCATGGAGCTAGCTGGAGGACATCTCCAAGAGGTCAAACATGCTCGCAGCTGAGCCAAATGGAGAATAAGTTAATCAGAAAGCAAGGTTGGATGGAGTAGAGTTTCTGCGGTCTTTCAGGGCTGAGAGGAGCAGCAAACCAGCAGAGATCACTGCTGGGACGGAGGAAGGAGACTGTGGAGGTGAGACCTGCTTGTACTAGAGTTTTGTCAGCCATTTCACAGGCACTCAAGTCTTCAACAGGATGTGGAGCCAGCCCCATAGGACAGGTGGTGGGTGCAGGGAACAGTGGGAGGGCTGTGAGGGCTCTGAATGGGGGGAGTCTGGGACCACAGCACCTGCGCTGCTACTCCCTACCTAGCTGTTGGTTTCTTCCATTGCAGCTGCAGCATCCCTCAACTATCAGCAAGCTCCTGAGCTGCAACTATGCCTGAAAAAAGAGTGCAACCCTGAGCTCGAATGTAATTTTTCTCCTTGAAATCTGCAGTAATAGAGAGGGGAGCACTGTCCTTCCCCTTCTAGTCGTGGGCTCAGTGATTCCACAAGGACAAGCGGTTTTGTATACAAAGTACGTACAGGATAAACTAGGACCGCATCGGTTGAAAAGGACAGATGTAATAGTGTTCCTTTAAATCATAATCCTTCATGTAATATCATGCTTAGTTGTCATAGAAACCATGGCATCACTAAGACTTACAGCTCTTGATCCAGCTAAACAGCTGAGCATTTGCTTTTAATATAAAGTATGTGCTTAAATCCCAATTACTTCTATGGCACTGCTTGTGTGTGTAGAACAAAGCCTACACTGTAATTTTTTCCTGGATGAGGGTGATATGGCCCAGTAAAACTTTCTGGTTGCTTTAGTTAAGCCAGAACAGCATGCATGTTTCACAGTCATTAAAACTACCAGCACAGGAAAGGTCTAAAGAGAGTCCAAACAGAAGGGGTTTTTTTAGGAGAATATGTTGGAAATGGAATGCTTAATTATATCACATCACCGTCTCTGTTTCTGCAACCTGGAAAAGCATTAGAATAATGCTTTTCATAATTCCTTCCAGTACTTAGGACACTGGGCATCTTTTAATTCTATTGATTGTATGAAGAGAATAATTTTTTTAACGACTAGAAAATATAGAAGATTGATCATAATTTGAGTCTAACACAAGTATTCATGCTCCCAAATGAAATAACGAATATAGCTGCTCACATGGTATTTTGTATTTCTCTTTAAAGACTCAATTTCTGGATTAAGTATTTAAGAATCGCTGTTTTCATTTTAAGGTGTGTTTTAGCACTCAAAGTGGGTGAGAAAAGTATGAAAATATCCTTTATGTCTCCAAGAAAACAAAAACTGGAGACAAATTAAGGAAACCCTATATGTATTTTAGTTGAAAGATATGGAATTTTTAAAACATCTTTTAGTTGGGTCCATGATTTATGTTTTTTTGAATAGGTGTCAATGTTGAATATTAAATTCCTGTTGCAAATACATTTGAAGGATAATACGTAATATTTTACTCATTTGCATTAACTATAGTCTTTTGTTCTCCAGATCATACTACAAACCAAATACTCAGGGTACCTCTTCAGTGACTCAATGTTTCCCTTGAGACAGGGCCTCATTCAGAGCTCGCCAGACTTGATGGGCAGGCTTCCACTGGAGCTCAATGGGCTATTTATTCTGATAAGACAGGTAAATTTAGTCTATGTATTCCTGGTTTATAATTCATATTTGTTGGTCCCATGAGTTGTCTTGTTGCTATTGCTCTGGCTGTCCAGTTTGGGTAACAAAACAGTGAGAACCATGAATTCAGCAACACCAGGTCTATTAAAAGTTAATGCGTCAACTAATTTCAGCAGGTGATGACTGGACCTACCCAAAACTGTTACAGCTGTTCTAGAAAGTTACACGTTCACGTCTAGTCTGTATTTGTGCCATGGAGATCTGTTCTGCAGATCTTCAATAGATGAAAGTGGTAGTAACTCCACGGTGAATTCAGTGTATTCATGATGCTTACTGCCAGTAAAAAAACCCAGTAAGATCTCAAAGGTGCAAGCTTTTGTGGAAATGAAAGCAGAAAGTTAATAAATGTGTCTCAGTCACGGTTCACTTCCAATTTGCAGAATGCTTGTGGACAAATCTTCCTGCTATTTACTGAGCTGCGCCAGCTGGTAAATCACTATGTTTCTAAAAGCTCTTCTTGTAAAAAGTTAAAATTTTGTGAGTGGAAAAAGGCTTTGAAGATGTTACTGACTAATCTACTTGCCTGGAGAGGAAGGTAGAAGCCTTTGCATAACTGCAAAGATTAAATCAATGAATATGCTGTTGATTTTGCCGATTCTAGAGTACCTGGACAAAAAGGCAGCATCTCGTCTGTAAAAACATTTTATTAAATAGCATGATTGACGTGAAGGATTAATAAGAATTTATGGTCAGCCATATTCACTCACAAGGCCAACAGCCACACAGAGGGATAGTTCCCCAGATCAGTTGTGTGGGTTAATGTTAGTGTATAAATTTAGTTAATTTAAGCCCAGGTCATCTGTCAAGCTGAGAATGAGACAGGGAAAGGGAACAGTAAACCACTTTCCTCTCGCACATTCACAGGGCGCATGTTCAGTTTGACACAGGTCACCTGAGTCTAAGAACTTGCACTGTCTCAGTGTGTTCCCTGCAGTCCACTGTAGGCGATGGATGAAATAGGACTGACTGTCCTGAATGCTTGAAAACTATCTCAGAGCACAGAAAAGGGCGACTGCCTTCTCTTATCGGTACCTCTTCTTTTATCTTCAGGGTTGTCGACGCTACAGGGGCTTTTTCCTCCTCTCAAGCATGCCAACTATTAAAACCCTCCTGCTCCGGTGAGCCTGTACCTGCTTCTCCTCCCATGTCAGTGCAGTCGGGCAGGCTGCACCGGGGGGTACTGCCTGGCCCAGGAGAGCCCTGGAGCTGCAGGGACCAAAGTCCCTTTGGGGGACACACGTTTTCAATCTTCTTCCTGCAGCAAAATCGCTCGGCACTAGGTGGTAGTGTGTGCCCACTGAAAAATGCCAGAGTTGCTAACAGGCCCTGCCAAGAAATTTGCTGAGCCCAGCCTTGTGAGGGCTGTTAATGCTGTCAGGAGTACAGCAGAAATGAAAACTGGGTTACCAGTGTAGCAAGACTTCCCTCTTTGAAACATCTGGGACAGAGGGGGTTTTTAAACAGTTTCTACTCAACATTTCTTTCCTACAGCTCACCTTATCCAGCTTGCCTTGCCTCCATGAAATCACAGCCTTTTCCCTTGGCCTTCCCCATTGCGCCCACCTCGGACCACCGTTGTCCTTCCTTGGTGGCCGCTCGTGGCAGCTCTTCCGCACTATGGCATTTTTTCCTCAGAAATTTCTGGAGTATCTTGCATTACGGTGGCAGGAATCTTTGGGATAACATTTGGGTTGCATTTTCTTCCTCCCCGTTTAATTTCATTTTTCTTGCTTAAATCCCCACTTCCTCTGTATATCAATGCTAAATAATCCCTCTTTTCACTTAGTGCTTGTAGCCTGTAGATATTTGGGGCCAGAACACAAATGCAGGGCTGTGTAACTACCTGGACTATTGGCTATATCGTACAACCATGTGCTAATGCAGGGAAAGGATAACAAAGAACCTTTAACTTCTTCCCTCCAGCCCTGTTCCTCTCCTCTTGTCCCTGTGGGAAGCTAATGTTTCCCTATTTAACTATCCTTTAGTTTAAATGTTTATATGAGACTGATTCTTCAAGCCGGATGCATCTTCCTCAGACAAGTAGGAGACAAGACAAGACTCTTGTCTAGGGGGAAAAAAATCACCCTGGTGAGCATATTGCCACACTATGCATTCTTGTAGGTGTCACACAGCTGCTACGTTGTTCTGAGGTTGCTCTGTGTCATGCCTGCAGCTAAAGTGAGTGCAAGCCAGATCTGGGATTGGAGGGTGTAAAGGGGGATCCAAATGGACATTGACTACATCCGAGAAGCTAGCTCTGGTGTTTAGCCTTTTAAAGTCAGAAATCTGCTCTCCAAGTCCCACGCTTTGCTCTGATTTGTGATAATTTTCTGCTGAGATCACAGTTGCAGTGTTCTGGGTGCAGTTTTGCCTCCTGTGTTTATTAAGGAGCTTTCCTTTTGTTTATGCAAGGACACCTGCAACCACTACCTAACATTATACTGACCTTGCTCTTAACTGCTTCTTGAACTTGTTGGATTATTTAAATTTGAAAAGAGGAAACAGAGTAAAATATTAAGTTACAGAAATTTTCTAAAAATCAGTGACTAGCTAGAGGAGAGAAAATGTTCCCCTTTTCAGAAATATTGATAAAACCTCTGGTTTTATCCTGTCCACAAACCAGAGCTCATCTGTGCATACACAATATATACTGGACAAAAAGATGGAATTTTATCTATAAACACGTTTTCTTAAATAGATTGAAGTAAAGGAAACAACAGAATATACCAGGCAGGATAGATTCAGAAATGAGCCACAGTACCTGCTGTGTGTCCCCTAGCCAAAACAGGTGGTGAATGTAAGTGGAAATATGGAGAATCCTGTGGAAAGTAAGAAGTGTAAGAAAGTAAGAAGATCCCCCAGAGGAATCTGGACAAGCTGGATCAACGGGCAGAGGTCAACTGTATGAGGTTTAATAAGGCCAAGTGCTGGGTCCTGCACTTCGGCCACAACAACCCCATGCAACGCTACAGGCTTGGGGAGGAGTGGCTGGAGAGCTGCGTGGTAGAAAAGAGCCTGGGGGTGCTGGTTGACAGCCGGCGGAACAGGAGCCGGCAGTGTGCCCGGGTGGCCAAGAAGGCCAACAGTATCCTGGCCTGTATCAGGAATAGTGTGGCCAGCAGGAGGAGGGAAGTGATTGTGCCCCTGGACTCGGCACTGGTGAGGCCGCAGCTTGAATCCTGTGTTCAATTTTGGGCCCCTCATTACAAGAAGGACATTGAGGTGCTGGAGCGTGTCCAGAGAAGGGCAACGGAGCTGGTGAGGGGTCTGGAGAACAAGTCTGATGAGGAGCGGCTGAGGGAACTGGAGGGGTTCAGTCTGGAGAAGGGGAGGCTGAGGGGGAGACCTTATCGCTCTCTCCAACTACCTGAAAGGGGGTTGTGGCGAGGTGGGTGTTGGTCTCTTCTCCCAAGTAACCAGTGATAGGATGAGAGGAAATGGCCTCAAGTTGCACCAGGGGAGGTTTAGATTGGATATTAGGAAAAATTTCTTCACCGAGAGGGTGGTCAAGCATTGGAACAGGCTGCCCAGGGAGATGGTGGAGTCACAATCTCTGGAAGAGTTCAAAAAAAGCTGTGGATGTGGCGCTTCAGGACATGGTTTAGGGGACATGGTGGCGCTGGACTAATGGTTGGACTCGATGATCTTGAAGGTCCTTTCCAACCTAGTGATTCTGTGATTCTGTGTGGAGACATGGGAAGGAACTGGGAAAGGGTGAGGGGATTTATAGCATGAGACCAAGTGAGATGCAGTGTGATGGTGATATAAAACCACAATCCACAGGAAACCAGGATTTGCTAGGTTTGTGGTTTACAGATCAAGGAGCTGAGTTTTTTCACCGTTTGATTTTTTTTTTTTCTGCACCTCTTGGAATTATTACCTTGCCCTCATTGTTATTCAAAATGCCTCTCTGTCACCTGATAATTTCATTAATGATAGTGTCTCCTAAATCACTATGAAAGTCTTGACCAACTCTAACACAGCACTGCCATTTTAAACGTACTAAGTACCTTTCCCTGCTCAGTAATTTGCTATTTTTAGTCTTTGTTCACAATTCTTAAACCAGTTCTCAAGCTATGTGGGTGCTGTTATGTCAAGAGAGATGTGAATTAATGTTACAATCAGACTTTGCGATTCAGTCTTTCAAATGTTTCTTTAAAGCCAAGTATGTTGGTTCTGCTACTTCGTTTTTACTCACTGATGTTGTAAATCTATAGGAGGTTCCTTTCCTTAAAAAATTCCAGGGTAAATATAATCTGCTTTTAAATAAGTCTGTTGTCTTTCATCAGTTTTAGTGGCTTTTTGTGCTTAGAATTTGTTTCTAGCAGGAAAAGAGTAAATGGTAATTGCTGGGATTATTCTTTTCTGAGGTTTGGTCTTGCATTTGATTCTCCGAGGCTGCTCTTAGCTGTGGCCTTTTCTCAGGCAACTTTTCAAGTAATCTTTATAATGGAAAAAATGTATTATCTTTTCTGTCTGTCTTTCACCAATAAAGATACATGAGTTAATTTTCCAGATGTACTTCACCACTTTTTTTAGTGCTGTATCTACCAAAGTTAGCAGAGTTACCACAGCGCTAGACTAGGTTCTGAGAATGTCAATACACCCTGTTCTGCAATAACACTACCTCCCAAAATGTATCTGACTTTCTTTGCGTACAAAATGAGGCTGTTTGGGTGTGATACTGGAAAGGTTAGTGTTTGTGCAGCACTTCAGACATTCTGTTGAGGGTTTGAATCGGGAGAGTACTGTCACAGGCGCTGCTTTGTTCCCCAAAATCTAAACTTACCTACAAAAAGTATTAAGAGTAAATGATGGTATACCCTGGATAGTATGGTTGATGAGATGCATTTGATTTGTGTTTTTCAGGCTAAGTGACACAGTGATGTCTGGCTGTGCTTGCAGAATCTGAAACAATAACTCTGACCTGCCTGGTTCGTTTCAGTGCCTGCCAACTCAGATGCCCTGTGCTGATACTTTAAATATAGATGAAGTTGACTATTTTACTGCCTATCAGAATAAGAAAAAAGAAAGGGGATGAAGGAGCTGCATATTCAGCTGTGAATAAGATTGCCTCTCAGCACTGTGAGTACTTGACCTGGGGATCTGCCCATTTCCCTGCCTCCCCCTCCAGCCAGAAATGTGTTTAGCAGGACTGAGCCTGGCATCTGGCCTCTGCTGCTGTACATCCCTTTTAAGCTTCTGTCATGGCAAGGGAAGATAAGCTTGCTGAGCCCTATAAGTCTTATGACTCTGTGTGGATCCCAAGGAAGGGGATGCAAGTCCTGGAGAGTCCAGGGAAGGTGTGTTATCATGCTCTGAACAGTGCCCCATGCAGCTACCTCTTCCCTCACCCAGCTAGCTTTGGGAAAATTATATCATGTTTTCCTTTTTTCTCTAGCTTGTTCTGTTATTTGATTAAATGGCATGCCTTAGATATGGCTGCATGGTTCCTTGTTGCTTTCATAGATGTGCTTTTCATCTGTTTTTAAGAATCTATGTGAGCCATAAAGGAGAACACTAGGTGTACTCCCTCACTGTGCATTTTAAAGTACGCCCAAAGAGTTTGGTTTCTGATGTGCTTGTGTAGTGGAGTCTAATCCCTATCTGCAGCATTGCAAGACTGTGATTAACATGGCTTTGCTTTTCTGTGGCACCTTTCCGCTACTAAATTAATTCCCACAACTTTCATATGGAAGGAAAACACATCATTAACCTTGCTTTGCAGACACTATTCAGCTTGTGACTGTTCTGAAATATACACTGTTCAGTAATACATATAAATACAGCATGAACTACAAAAACAAAACCAGTAATGAAATCTTCCCCAAAAGATCATTGCTGTTTCCTTTGTAGGAGTACAAATACTTTTCAGTGGCTGAGTGAAAACACCGTGAAGAAGGGACCTATTTGACTCAGTTGCTGACAGCCACAGAGATTAACTCGGAATAATTGTAACCGAAAACTACTCTCTGAACATCCTGGGTAAAGCCATGCTACTTGTTCTTTTTTTTTTTAATTTATTTTTTTTTTAAGTGTTAAACTCATGGCCATAGTATTTGAGTGCCTGTGGACACCTCCTTGATCCCTATCACTGAACATCTGGGCAACAGTATCACTATCTGTCCAAAGGTTCTCTAGGATAGATTGGTTTTGAAATGCCATTCCTTAACTGTTAAAGCATTTAAAAATTAAATAGGTATTTGAGGAAGCAATCTCATGTCTACTGCATGCCATGCTTCTTGAAACCGCATTGTCCAGCCACTTCGTCAGCTTTTATGCATTGATGTATGGTTTTTCTAAAATGCTTTGAAAGTGACTTCATTATTGAAGCAATGACTTTGATGCTGTGAGCTCAGAAGTTGATGTGAAAGCCTGGCTTTGGTGAGCAAGGCGGCTTGGATTGTACCTTGGAAAAGCAGGATCCTCTTGAATCTTTTTGCCTTTGCCCAAGGTTTCAGGTAAGGTTCCTGCCTTATCCTTCTCTTTATGGGTATCGGGTATTGTTTGTCTTTTTTAGTCCCAGGTTCTGCTGCTACCTGTGAAAAAGTTTAAGTGCCTGTTCTACAGACACCAGGGACAACACCAAGATCAGCTATTATCAAACTGGATCATCCATCACTAAAACCAATTTACACTTCTTCTCATCTCATTAACTTCATCCTTTTTCTTTCTCCTTCTGCTGAGGTTCAGAGTTACAAAAGATCTGGCCTTCCTCATTTCTAAATTGCAGTTCCTTCTTTGGTGCCTGCCATTTCTCTCAGGAAAGTGACATCAGAGTTAAACAGAAAGACCCTTTTTAAGGGCTAGGCTGTAAATGAGAGAAGTGAGGTCAAAAACCAAGACTATAAACTATTCTCAGAGAAACAAATCAATCCTCTGCTCGGCACAAACACTCAGTTGAATGTACAGGAGCTTCACTCAGGGGTAAAGCTTGGAAATAGGGCAGAACTGGAAAAGGCATTCACAGGAAGAAAAGGACTAAAAACTGAAATTAATCTGTGCTCTGGAACATCCTCTCTTTAAACCCCAAACACACTTGCTTTCATCAAAGCCCATCCATTCTACATCATTGCTTATTTCCTTCTTAATGGCTCATCCTGAACTCATTTTTTTGTTCAGTTCCCTTTGCCCCTTGCTGCCAGCTTTCTGTCTCACCAGGGACATGCCTAGCTGCTATGTTGGAGACAAGGAAAGGCAGTAAACGCTAATGGGAAAGAAAGTTTTGGTCTAAACTGTTTGCCTCCTTTTTTTCCTTGCCTGTTCTACCCAAGAAAGCAATGAGGAATCTGCTGTTTTTTCTGAAAGTTTCAGCTGAGGACTCTTACAAAACTTGTTGTATTTAAATGAAAGGGATGGAAAAGAAACAAATAAGGCTTTAAAGCTGTGTTATCTTCATAACAGAGAGGTTTGGCCAAAGTGCAGATCCCTGGAAGAGGAAATCCAGATGCATGATAGATAGAGAGAGGTTCCCATGATGGTGAAGATGTACATGCAGGAAGAAAGGTAGAAAATAAATGGTGCTTACAGGCATTATAGATCAAGGGAACTTAACAGCATCTGCAATTACTTCAATCTGATACAGTGCTCCTGAGGGTCTTCACCTTTTTATTACCCAGAGATGTCAGGTATTCTCCTCTGTGCATTCATTTTGGTCTTTGGGAGACTGGGGATTTCCTGAGTCATCTTGTGACCAACATGAGATTCACGTCAAAGCCCCATGGCAAGTCCCTGAAGGAAGAAACGGGAATGAGTCAGACATGATGAACAACTCCTTACACCTCTGAAGTGGCCTCTGTATTCCAGAGAGCGTGGCAGCCCCAATGTGTTCTCAAGGTCTTATCACAGGAATGAATTCACAGGCGATGTCGCAGCTTGCACAATGCCTACTAAATACAGAAGTGCAACAGAATTTAAGGGAGTGGTGGCTGTGCAGCTGCATGTTGCTTCTTGAAGCCCGCAACAAAAAGGCGGACTGAAGGAGCTGAGGAGAGTTCTAGACCAGACTCAAACAATATATGGCTTGCAGGACACATTTGGCCGATTAAGCAATTTGTTTGGCCTGCCAGATGGTCAGGAGACACCATGATGTCTGGGTCACTGGGTGCCTGGGAGAGGTTCTCATGCCTTCCATCAGCTTGCCCAGCTAGTGGAGGTGAGGTGTCCCCCAGCCAGCATATATGTACCTCTTAGCTGCACAGCTGCCAAAAAAAATGGGGTGTCACGCTCAATGGAGGGGCAGAGGAAAGGGAAGGCAGGTGAGAAGATAAGGAGGATGGAAGACCAGAGGCAGTTCTGGTGAAGTATGATAAAAGATGCAGTTTGAGCTTGCTAAGCCTACCCACCTATCTTCTGCAGTGAGGCCAAAATCCTATCGTATGAGGGAAATAGGGCTGAGTCACCAAATTCATTCCTCTGCTGTTTCGTGCATCGCATCATGTAATGCCTGACAAAGTCTGTTTTGTTTAGTTTTGTCTCTGGTGTTCCCACAGAAAGGCTCTTCCAGGCCTCCCTTTGTAATAGGTAGTCATAATAATTTTCTGCTGTTTATAGCTAATTTGCCCTTATACTTAGATTTTCCCTTATCTCTGAGGTCTTCGCCCTGCCTGTTGATGCACTGACAGACAACAGTCCTGTCTGCTCTGTCTTCCCTTTGCAGGCTACACAGTCTGAGCCAACGCACAGTTCGGCCCTTCTAGGAAAGCTGAGTTGCAAACACTGTGTATCTTAGGAGTCTTTCAAATGATACCTGAAAAAACAGGTCTTTCAGCTCTGTGGATTTTCTGCTGGTTTTTGTTCAGAGTATTTAACCAGTGTCAATCCTTCCTGGCTTCTTTTGTAGCAAAGTGTGTTCTTTGCAGCTCTCTTTGCTGGAAGGATAGGAGATTGCAAGCCCACAAATAGGTAAGACTGCCATATGCTTGGAGTTGGGCATGTGCATAACTGTTTTTCTGGATCAAGATTAGAGTTCTCACCACTTGACAAGATTCAGCTTGTGGTTTGTGAAGTGCTGCCAGTTTTTCTGAAATTGAAGTTTTATATAAAATATCAATGTTTAAAAAAAAGGCAATTCCCTATTCTAGGTTTGTGTGTGTGCATGTGTGTACTGCATTAATTAAAAGCTGGTTGGGAAACAAGAATGATATTCTGCAACACTATTACTTGTGTCACAGTAATCTCTTTATGCCATGTGAGAGCTGATCCTTGTTCCCAAAGAGCTGTCAACTGTCTTTAGAAAAAAACAAGATGGAAAGGGACAAATAAAGGTGCAGAGATGATTTTTTCCAGTGTCAGGAAGTGATAGAAATAGAGGCAGCACCTCCTGATCCCTGAATGTAGTGAGTATTCACTTTACTCTTTCACTTTGTGGTGCTTTTTCTGGGGGTAAAATGTGCAAACAGTGACGGAGGAACTTAAATGCAACACTAACAGTTTTTCTTGGCCTCTGTATTGCTGCTTTTCAGCCTGCAAAAACCGACACCCTGTTCTATTTCCGTCAGAAAAGTCGGGACGGGAATTCCTGGTTTATGCCGGCTGACCTCTAGCAGTACTGGAGGACTGACAGGACTCCGAGATGACGAGTGCAAACCCAAGCTGCAGTTTTCCTCAGCAAAATAAAAGTGCGGTGAGGAAGGAAGATCGCTTGCCCTTCCGCAGGGCTGACCGGGAGACGCTCGGGTAAGCAGTCTCTGCCGTTCGGCACCGGGCTGC
>NW_010510223.1:0-3524 GCF_000687285.1 Phaethon lepturus
CAGGAGGCTGTCGCGGCCTGGCCATGGCCTCGCCGCTGAACGCCTGCCAAGGACCAGGGAGGAAGAAGCGAGGGGTCTTTGCTAGCTCGGTGGGCAGCGTTTGGGGTCTCTGGCTTGTCGTTTAGTGACCGGGCAGAGTTGACATCCGCTCTGCCACTGGGACACCGGGGCACTGTTTTACCATTTTGCTGCTGTCCTCACCTTTTTTATATTTATGGCATAAACTCTTGAAGGTAGGGAATGTCTCCTGCTAGGGCTATGTGTAGCACCTTCGCTGTGGTCTGTTAGGCTACTGATGGGCTCGCATCTCTCCCTCTCTACTGAGGTCGTAAGTGGCTGTGGAGTCACTGTCAGGGGCGGAGGGAAACGTGTCAGCCAGGAGATTACAGACCTGAGAGCTGAAGGGGTTTGTTCCCTGTGCTGTATCCTAGACTAGCTGCTGCGTCCTGCAACTAGAACAGCCAGAGCAGACAAAACTGCAAATACTTCTGTTGCACAGACAAACTTGCAGCTCATCTCGTTTCTGGCTGCTGTTCAGGACCAGCCCAGATCATTTCCATCTTCAGTCATGAAATACTAGGCTTGATATATTTGAGCTATCCTGAGTCATCATGGATTTCTCCAGATCCCTCACTGTGTAGTTCTATAGATCAAAAAAAAAGCTTGCCTTTCCCTTTTTGCATGTGGTCTGTGATCATTCAGTTGGGGGTCACAGTACAACTAACTAATCTTCAGGCTTACAGAGCATTTTGCCATCAGCAATTCAGCACAGGGGAGGGGAACAAATTTATTTCTTTCCTTTGTCACTGGCCCTCACGCTAATATCACAGTACTGAATGGGGTCAATGAGAATGTGCTGCTACACTTCCTTAACGCTTTATTACAGGCATCAGGGTCCTGCTAAACAGCATAATAAAATATCAATAAATAGACTGTTTGCTGTAAAGGCTCCTTCTGCTTCTGCAATTTCTCCACCTCATGCATGATTTCTGCAGCTGGGTACGTTTCAGCTTAGCCAGAGGGTACACTGGCATGCAGGGAGAGATGGGAATGGATAGGCGGATGAATGAATGGGCAGACTGGTAACAGGCACAGGGGTGTCTGTTTTCAGAGGCTGGAAAGAAACAAGCACATCACTAGAGAAACACTGATGCCCACTAAAATTATACTGCTTTCAGCTTTGTACAAACAACAAAACCCAAAATTGTTCATGAAAAAGCAAGACTCACTTAGTAACAACCCCAGAGAAAAAGAATCACAGCAATTTTTTTCATCCAGTTTTTAAACCAAGATTTTGGGGACTGTTGGTATGAAGGGACATTTCATTGGAAAGGAATGCACATACAGAACTAGTGGGGAAAAAATATAAAAAGACCTACGTGAACCTGAATCATTGTGATTAAGCCCAGACAAAAATGGGTTTCGATGATTGATGAAAACCACCAGGATTTTCATTTTGGAAAAAAAAGGATTTGACCTTCCCCCAGCGCAGGAAATCCTCTATCTATCCTGCTCTTCTACCCTGCTCCATTTTTTAAATAATCTTTTCTTTAGCGTCTCTGCCTAGAATATCTCAGCAAAGCTCCTCTGCTGAGAGACAGCTGGGTCTGTGATGCAGAGTGGTATAACACAGACCTCCTTTTTTATTAATAGCTAGCAGTCTACCCAAGCCTTTGGGTTAGTGAGGGCTCCATGCAGCCTGACTCTGAATCTCTGCCAGTCTGTGCCTGAAAAATCTCTGCTGACCAAGGTCTGTCCTACAGCTTCCCCCTGGGGGCTTTGGCAAAGCACCTGATAAAGATGTCTTCAGCGTGTCTGACATCAAGCTATCATGCTGGTTACAAGAGATCTGTTGCAGACAAGTGCTTTCTGTACAGAAGCGTTTCCTCCTCAGGCAGAGAGCAGAGGACGTCCTAAATTAGCTCCGGAGGATGGAGTTATTCCAACACACCCAGGCACTAACTCAACCATGCTTCAAGCTGCACGGAGCTGCATCCTATTATGAGCTTGGCTTACGACCTGTAAACTCTCTCTCATTTCTGATTCCCTTCCTTCTTTGTTTGGCTTACTGATCCTGGAGTTTACCCAGAAGTTCAGCCGGAGAGAGGGCAAAATTTGGGGAGGAGGGATAGGAGATGGCAAGGCTGAGAAATGCCTTCTGGGAATGCTTTGGAAATCACTCAAAAGTAGGAACACATCATTGTTAGGAGGTCTGTTAATATGAAACAAAGCAGTCAGGAGCCCTGCCTCGTGGGCTGCAACCCACTCCTCCTCCAAGACATGCATGCAAAACCCAGGAGTCCAGCTTACAGGGGTGGCTGTAGTGCCAGCTTGCAGATCTAGGGATCTATGGGCAGAGTCCAGGAACTTTGGATGTGCAGGGCCTTATCAAACCCTTTCCCTGATGCTTTCATTGCTGCCTGCAACCAGGGGAGCATATATCTTCCATGAACTAGAGTCTGCCATGGCCTCTCTCCCCCCTCTGCCACTGCGCTGTGGAGCTGTGGAGCAGAGCGACGTGCCTGCATGTGTGTACAGAAGGGACGCAGCATGAAGTGGTGAAGGGTTCATTTCTCTAATCATAAATTCAGCCTCCCGTAAATTCAATTCTGTGATGCTGCGTGTGTGACGTCAGTAAATCACAGCCGTAAAGAAAGGAAGGCAACAGCAGCACGCAAAGGGAATGTAAATGCATCCGGGAAGCCGGGGCCATCACTCATACCAGGAGAGGCAGGTCTGGAAGCTGCACAGGTGGAGATGCCCTTGCCAGCTCCTAGCTTGCGAGAGTGGCAGCACTCTGCATTCCCATCAGCTGCTGGCTTCACCCAGCAAAGGCAGCATCTTGCAGAAGATGGGAAGCATCTCCTTGGGAGCTGACTCAGCTGAACGGACATTTGGGTTCAATGGAGGATACCTTATATCTCCAACAGGCTTTTAACAGCAGGGTCTCATCAGCTCGCTCTCTCTCCATAAAAGCTGAGATTCCTCTTGTTTTACTAAACAATTTTTCCCCAGAGGAGCATTTGCCACCTGCTGTACAGAGCTGGGCAAAAGATGGTGGATTGTTCCTGTTCATAACAGGTGAGCTTCTGCCTCCAGCAGCATCCTGACATGCTCACTGAAGGGGTTTCTGCTCTGTATACTGCAGCACACAAAATCCCTTCAGATCCCACTTAGTGAGAAGGGACTGCAGATACTCTCCGGGGTGAAGAATGATGTGTTTGTGGCCTGACACCTCTGCAAGATCCCCAAAGACTTTGGAAGATGTTGAGAGCTCTGCCTCCCCCAGGGAACATCCCCCTGTGCATTGAAAACCTCCTGATCTGTTATCACGGCTGAATTCACCCTGCACGCTCTGCCCAAACCCCTCGCTTCTTCAAAAGCAGATCCCAACTGGCTTTCACATCTGGGTGACCTTCTTCAGGGACGCTTCCTCCTTGCCACCCCACTGCCTGGCCATCACATGTGTGGCTCTTGGCAGCCCAACGTGACGCTGACCTGAGCTTCCCTCCAGCACAGGCTGC
>NW_010510224.1:0-333 GCF_000687285.1 Phaethon lepturus
CCCTGCGTGATGCACTCGATGGCCTGCGGGATGCGGGGTGCGAGAGGGAGTACCCCCGCCTCCCCTCTCCGGGGTACCCCCGGGGGGGGGTCTGGGGGCAGCCTCATCCCCGCCCCGCCGCCCGCTCACCTCGGCGTTGGAGAGCTGGTACCAGGGCTGCTTCCCGTAGGTGAAAATCTCCCAGAGCACCACGCCGAAGCTCCAGATATCGCTCTCGGTGGTGAATTTGCGGTAGAGGATGCTCTCGGGGGGCATCCAGCGGATGGGCAGCATGGTCCTGCCCCCCACCTACCCACAGCAGGGCCGTCAGCCGGGCAGGGGACCCCGCCCCTG
>NW_010510224.1:778-2574 GCF_000687285.1 Phaethon lepturus
GCGGAGCTGGCGGGGAGGGAGGGGGCAGCTCCCCAGCCCGCTCACCCGGTAATAGTCGGTGCTGTAGATGTCCCGGGACATGCCGAAATCCCCGATCTTCACCACCAGGTCGTGGCCCACCAGGCAGTTGCGGGTGGCCAGGTCCCGGTGAACGAAGTGGAGGGAGGCGAGGTAGACCATGCCGGAGGCGATCTGCGTGGCGATCTGCAGCATGTGGCTCAGCGTCAGCGGCGCGCGGGGCTGCCCCCGCCCCTGCTCCAGCATCTTGGCGTCGGGGCCGTGGGACCTGCCGGGGGCAGAGGGGCTGCTCGGAAAAGGGGCAGGGGGGCTGCAAAGGCAGGGGAAGGGCTGCGCACACGCGTGCCAGGAAGGATGCGCACGCGTGTGCACGCGCGCCAGGGAAGGGCGTGCACACGCGTGCGTGCTCACCGGAGAAGGATGTATACGTGTGTGTATGCACGCCAGGAAAGCACATACACGTATGTGCGCACACGCCGGGGAAAGGTGTGCACACATGCAGGGGAAGGGTGTGCACACGTGTGCACACAGGCCAGGGAAGAATGTACACGTGTGTGTATGCACACCAGGAAAGCGCACACACATACGTGCACGCACGCCAGGGAAGGGCATGCGCACGCGTGCGCGCTTTGTGCACACATGCAGGGGAAGGGTGTGCACACGTGTGCACAGGATGTATGTGTGTGTGTATGCATGCCAGGAAAGCGCACATACATACGTGCACGCACGCCAGGGAAGGGTGTGCACATACGTGCACACATGCCGGGGAAGGGCATGCACACGTGTGCACAGGATGTATGTGTGTGTGTATGCATGCCAGGAAAGCGCACATACATACGTGCACGCACGCCAGGGAAGGGTGTGCACACACGTGCACACATGCAGGGGAAGGGCATGCACACGTGTGCACACATGCAGGGGAAGGATGTATACGTGTATACGTGCACACATGCCGGGGAAGGGCATGCACACGTGTGCACAGGATGTATGTGTGTGTGTATGCATGCCAGGAAAGCGCACATACATACGTGCACGCACGCCAGGGAAGGGTGTGCACACACGTGCACACATGCAGGGGAAGGGCATGCACACGTGTGCACACATGCAGGGGAAGGATGTATACGTGTGTGTATGCACACCAGGAAAGCACACACACATACATGCACGCACGCCAGGGAAGGGCATGCACGCGTGCGCACACATGCAGGGGAAGGATGTATACGTGTGTGTATGCACGCCAGGAAAGCTCATACGCATACGTGTACGCGTGCCAGGGAAGGGTGTGCACAGGAAAGCACATACACATACGTGCACACACGCCAGGGAAGGGCATGCACACGTGTGTGCGTGCACAAGGGAAAGGCGTGCATATGTGTGTGCATGCACGTCAAGGAAGGGTGTGCACGTATGTGCACACGTGCTAGGGAAGGGCGCACACATGTGTGCACACACAGAGGAAGGGCGTGCACGTATGTGCACTAGTACCAGGGAAGAGCATGCACGTGTGCACGCGTGCCACGGAAAGGTGTGAACATGTGCACACGCACAGAGGGGAAGGCCGTGCGCATGTGCATGCATACACGTGTGTGCATGAGCGAAAGCCATGCACGCGTGTGCAGGCACGCCAGGGAAGCGTGTGCACGCACGCAGGGGAGGGGCGCGCGCGCGCACACGTGCCAAGGAAGGGCACGCGCCCGCGTGCACGCACAGGGAAAAGGCGTGCCCGTGGGCGCACAGGCGCCGGGAAGAGGCGTGTGCACGCATGTGCGAAGGCAGCG
>NW_010510225.1:0-6485 GCF_000687285.1 Phaethon lepturus
GAGGGGAAGGAGAGAGAGAAGGGGCACAACCAAGCTGAAATTCAGTCTGGGTACACAGCCCTGGTCTGCTGTAGCAGAGGTCCGCGTAACAACAGCCAGGGCTGAATAAGGCGCTTTGCAAAAGCTGGGCGGCCGCCCGCAGTGGCGTAGAAATGGCACGCAGAACCCCTGGGCGTACCCGAGAGGGGCTCTTCCCTCGGGCGCTTCCCTGCCACCGCACCCTACGCTCGCTGGCACGGAGCGACAGCGTCACCCTGGCCTGCGTCTCCTCCCGCCGGCTGCCGGCAAGGGGAAACGCGGAGCAACTGGGACTGTCACACAGGGATTTGTGAAAGGAGCATCTTCCTGAAAAGATACGGAGAGTTCGTTTTCCATACTTTTTTCTGTACTTGGAAATACTGCGGTCGCCGAATGCCGTAAATGCTCTGCTTGCTCCTGATATGGAAACGTGAACATTTTATTCTGATGAAGCAGACTAAAAATTTTCATCGGGGTACACCATCTTTGAAAAATACGGTGGTGTTTCTCAAGCTCACTGACAGCCAACCAACCTGAAACTGCTTCTCTGTAACTTTGCTCTTTGGTGGTAATAAGAGAAACATATTTTGTAGGCACAAGCTCCTCAGTGTTATTTGTGCGACTAATTCCTAATCTCTTTGCTAATGGCCCAGAGCAAAAGACGCAAGCTGACAGAGTAGCCAAATTTATTACACAATTAATTGTAGGTATTCATATAGATTAATTGCAGGTACAGCCATTTTACTCTTACCAGGTTCAGTTAAAGGAGAGGGTCTTGGGTTCCTTCCACACAGCATTTCATATGACCTCCATCAGGACCCTGCTCAGAGCTGCTAACGGGAGCAGCCCCTCTCTCCAGCAGCCGCAGAGGTAGTGGCAAAGTAGCCTTTATTGAAAATTAATTCCTCAGAACATGCTGCCTGCTCAAATTTCCACAGCAGCTTAAACTGAATACTGCATTATTTTTTTGCTTCTGGGTTTTACAGGGTCAGCGCACACAGCCTCTTGACAGGCAGATTACATTTAGTGATATGCAATACTGAAATTGTCAATTTGTGTGATATACTATTAAGAGCCTCCAAGATTCATATACAATGCCTTTAATTCAGACAGATGTGAAACACTGTTTTTTCAAGCTGAAACTAGACTCTTTCTCTAATAAAAGAGAGAGCATTTTGCAACTAAGATACATGAAAATATCCCCTGAAATACAGGGGAAGCATCAGTTCTGCTTTCATTCAACCGGTGTTTAAAAACCAATTCTTTCCATCCTTTCCTGTTGTCAGTTTGGGTTGTATACTTTTCAGCAAGCTAGCAAGGAAAGAACTGGTATTTTCTATTTGTGCACTGCTAAACAGACACACATGTAAATCAAAATAACTTGCATACGTTGATACTTGAAGGGATTTTAATACATAACTACTGACAGTCAATTTTCATTGCAACTTTTTTTTTAGTTCTTCAGCAGAAAACTGTAATCCTCCAGCAATAGCTGAATATTGAAGAAAAGTTTAATGAAGAACATGTTGGAAATAATTTTTCATGGTGGCAGGTTACAGATGTTGCTTGCCAAATCTAACCTCAGGATGACAAACAGAATTAGTCAAAAATTGACCTATTCAATCTAACTGCTTATATGAAACAATTTCACAGGTCATTTGCCCATTAAAGAAAAAAGTTCATTTCGCACAACATGTGAAAACAACCTTTCTCAGAGAAGGATGGAAAGCTGTAATGTCTAATCTCATGTGTGTTCTCAGTCCATCCTGGAGCAGCACCTCTCAGTTTAATGGGATTTCAGCAGGTAGCCTTAAAGCACACGTTTTGTACACAAATCGCACCACCTTCCCTATCAAGCAGCCATAGTAAGGGGAGAGAGAGCAAGATATAGGCGCCTGCACACCCCTCTGAGATGCCAGAATTTTTTCTATGGTTGTAAAAACATATCGTTTTTTCTTTTTAAAATGAGATCTCCAACTCGTCAACATTAAAATTTAAAACATAGCTACGAGCTGTTCGGAAGAGTGGCTGTTTTAAATTTCCGTTCTCCATGCGAACTTCTACTAGAGAAGCTTTACATCTTGAGATGCTGGAACACAAAGCAGATTTTTGTATTTATTAGCCACTCACTGCTCCGCTCTACCGGCTGACAGCGAGTATTATTTTTGTAATTGCTCCTTGAAGACATCCCACATGAAGTAGCTTTTCCCAGCACAATCTGACATTGTTCCAGCTCTCCCCAGTTCTCTCCAAACAAGTTTCCACTGCAGTCTCCAAGAGCACTGACCTTTCAAACACCCTTGGCAGTTCTAATTTAGATTGCAAGAGCTAAACTTCAGGAACTGAACACAAGCCTACAGCTGAAGTTTGTTTTCCATAAGTAGAAAAAGAGGTAAAATCATAAACAACTATTCCATAATGCTATGGACAGGCTGAGAAGACCATCCTGCAGCCTCAAGGGAAAGATTTTCATCTGTAAGGCAAATGTAGAGCTGGGGTTTTTGCTTTTTCATTTAGCCATTAGCACTGCTATGGCATCTTCTATCTAGCTGGGATGCAATTTTTTTCTGTTCTGACCCCACCGTTGCTACCTGTCATGTAGATGGTCACTGCCTGTTGTTGTGGGCAAACCCAGCCCAAAGGCACTCAAATCTCTCTGCACGTTGTGAGGCTCTACAAGGAACACATGTAAGCTGAATGCATATTCAACTCATTTGGAAAGAAAATGAAAATAAGCACCACTGGCTCCAACGTTAAAGGAAATTTTCTCGCTGCACCTTCCAGCTCAGCCCAACCCCAGAAAGCACAATTTTTTTACTTGTCCTTGCTCATGCAATAATGGGGTAGAAAGATTTTTCCAGCTCATCAAGTGCCTCCGTGTTTCAAGGAACATGTTGAAAAGCTTCTTAGCCGATGCACACCTCGCCCAGCACTCGCCGGAGGACGACCGGCTGCGACGCCACAGCTCAGATCTCAACTGCGGAGCAACCCCAGGCTCCCTTCTGGATCAACCACCCTCTCATAACTGTTTGAAAGACAAATATTTGCAGCAGTGCCTTATCAACAGCTTATCTCAAAATTGTGTCGTGCTTCTGACCCACTGTACTTTTTTTTTTTTTTTAATTTGTGTTTACAGAGTCTTTGGTCTGCTTGTTACAGATGAGTTTAGCCACATTATTAAACAAGGGTATCTGAACCTGTTGTTCAGGTATCTGTAACACTACCTGGAGCCCCGGGCTACGTATCTAGCCCTTCATTATTTAAAGCTAAGTAAGAAATACCACATCCTGGATCCAGAAGGATCTTGGAGGAAGGTGCTTGGAGCAGTTACGTACCCAGCCGTACGGAGGAAGAGGCTCTGTTCTGGATTAGGTTCTGCAGCTCTGCTCCTTCCTAGGCAGCGGTATTTCTGTAACTATTTATTTTATTCTATCATCTTGCCTTTCAAAACCAGATGCTTTATCTATTTTAGATTTTTTTTAAACATCACCTGAAATGCTTAGTAAAATCTAGCTATTCTGAGCAAGCATGGTTCCAACAGCCAAAACAAAAAGAATTACAAATGGCTTAGCTTATGGTACACAAGGCAACACACAGACAGTGTATTTTTAAAGACCTGACTACAAAAGGTTCTCACCGATTAAGCTCTGCGCAATCATCGCCTTACACTAAACACCACCATAATTTTAAGCCGGAAGGCACACTACTGACAAACCCTGCACCGTCAGGGTTTCCCCAAACTCCCTCCTCCCGGCACGACCCAGGACCTTTGCACGTCTGGGGGGACAGCACTTCAGGAACAGGGAAAGGCTCTTCCGGCAGCTCCAAGCAGAACGTTTTACACCAACCCCGAGAACTACAAGGCGTACGATTCGGTGCGCGCTCATGTGCACACGCAGGGATGCAGCCCCAGATAGAACTGCATGAAACAAAACACTAAAACCATTTTCAAACAACTCTAAGTCCCACATTGAAGCCTAACAGAAGTATTTTATATAGGAGAAAAAGGCGATTCCTGAGCAGAGATTTAAAAAACAAAAACAAACAAAAAAAAAAAACACCAAAACAAACCACCAACCCAAACAAAACTGTTTTCAGTCAGTAAAGATTCTGGTGAGCAGGCAGGGCAGGAGCAGGGCAGTCATACAGGGTCAGTGCAAGGGTCGGTCGAGTCCTCTCTCGTACCTGCCAACCACCAGCTGCAGATGCCCGCAGAAACTCAAGCACGCGAATCACACGGCGCTGCTCTTTAAGTAGGAAGACTGGCAATGCCAGCGTACTGTGAGGTACAAAAAATATTGATCTGAATTGTGCAGCTACCAGGACATGTGAGTCAGCATTATTAATCAAAAGATTTCAATTATTAAGGAGCCTTGGCTAGAAAAACTCTGCCAGGGAATAAAAGGCTGCTGATGCAGGCTGATAGTTACAAGTGTTGAAGCGTACCTCAAAGAAATCCCATCTCCTATGCTCAACCTTTTGTCTTTAATACACAAACGCTAATGAATCTTTTATCTGCGTGTGACATGGAAAAGGTGGACACTTTCATCTAATGTCAGTCTTATGGGTAGGTTTGAGGATCACCATTCCTGAGAAATACCCGGAAGCCTCCATGCCAAATAAATTCTTTTCACGACAGCAGCGCCTACAGAATTAGGTCAGAGGTTCTTATGTACATTTGCTGATACTTCATTCTGTCTTTCCTTTGAAAAAAAAACTTTGCATCATCTTCACTAAACACATGCCTGTAGGAGTGTGTAAAATCCTGCAGGGGTGAAAGAGATGAAGCAAATCCTTTTCAAAACCTCCTTGCCTTTTTCTTCTTACTATTTGGAAAATGAATGCTCAAAGACAAGCATTCATCCACCTAAAATTGTTCTAGCTGCTTCATATTCACTAGTTTGTATCAAATTCGTATACAAAACTATCCAGGTCAATAAACACAGCTTGTGCCAATAAATTAGTATAGGATTATAAGTGAAATTTTAATAAAGCTTATTACACTTGGAACACAAAAATAAAAAGCCTGAAAACAGCTTACTCCAGATTTAATAACTCAGCATAGGGATACCAATAAGCAGTACGGATTTTTATAAAAGTATGAGTCTACGTATTCACTGAACTGCTTCACATTCTTTGTAGGTTATCAGTTCCTCAGCATCTGGAAATGGAAACGCAGATATTCAGCAGGTCACTCTCTGAAAAGCTGCACACACAGCCTTGCCAAAATCACTATTAAGACCTGAAATCCCATGGAAGTCTGCAGAGTACACAGAATTGGGCTATGAAGGTTTTATCTGCTTTTCAAATCTTACTGTAGAAGCATGGGAGTAAGCATAATGTCCCAAGTACAATGGCAAGTACAGAGCTGTCACACCGCCCCATCCAAACAAGCAGATTGCAGGAAGCTTCCACAGAGCTTATCCAAATTTCTTCTGCTGCAAGTCCCTGCCAAGAGCATTTCATTCTCTTGGACAGGAGTTTCATAAAGCCCATCCTACAGATAGTTAATACTATACATTTTATACATTGCAAATACACTTCTTTAAAGCACTGGTCATTCCAAGGATTTCTGTTCATTCTCCTGCTCACCTCTTCCAAGAGCTTATTTAGGGACATAGCAGAGAGAAGGTCCAAGAGGTGAGAGCAGAGAACCCAGACCCTCCAACTCCTGCCCACTCAGCAGAGCCATTATCCTGAACCCCCTTGCCCACAAGCAATTGACGTTGCAGGAGGAGCTTGAGGGAGGCAGGATACAACTATCCACACTGGAATTTGGCCAGGACTGACTCCAGGTCAACCAAAATACGCAGCCGTTCCTAAAACTTTTCGTTTTCTGGAGGCTGAACTGAAAATAGCGTCTAAACCTTACTGATAGAGTGAGGGCGAATGGAGAGTTCCTCTCTAGCTCAAGTGGAAACGCCATGTTTTGCACAGGAGCTACACCAAGACCCTTTGGGAATGAAAATACAGGATGATTACAGGAACGTTAAGGGACAACACTATTTTTAACAAGAACGGATTTTAGGGGAAGGTAGCATATCCTTGTGTTGTTATCATTTTAGATCACTACAGCAATCAAGTTGTTAATTATTTCAAGGAACACTTTACACAAGCAGCATTGCCATTAGCATATTTTCATCCTGAGAGTACATTTTTACCGACTTAAAATACCAACACTAATTTATAAGCTTGAATTCATTATTTAGAATGACATTTATTATGAACTCCAATGTATTTCAGTATGCTTATTTTTAAAATCCATTTGAAACACTCTATGTATATACAAAACTGAAATTAAATGTAACTTGAAGCTCAGTCCTAACAAAGAAACCTTAACAGGAAAGGTTTCCTCAATCTGTCCAAGCCTTTTTTACACAGGAAGAATGGTCTCTCCATTGCTGCAGTTCAGATACAGATTAAAACACATACTCTGAGATTAAAAAAAAAAAAAAAAAAATTAAAAA
>NW_010510226.1:0-1988 GCF_000687285.1 Phaethon lepturus
AGCTGCCTGCGGGGCGAGGCGAAGGGCTGCCAGGGCCAAAAAAAAACCATGCAGGAGGGGATGGCCGGAGCGTAGAGCGGCGCCGGGGAGGGAGAAGGGCAGGATTTATCCACAGCCCGGCAGCGCAGGCGGGAGCAAAGGGTCGCGGGGCACGGCCCTTGCGAGGCTCCGGCAGAGGGAAATGCAAAGCCTGCTGAAATAGATGCCTTTGTTTGAACGGGGGGGAAAGAAAGCCAGGAAAAAGTGGCTTTTCTGTTTCTGGAGAACTTTAACATTTTCTGGTCAGGAAGGAAAAAATTATATCACTCACGAAAAGCTGCGCTCGGCAGAAGCGTTACTCCTTTTCGGTGCTGCCTCGAGCAGCTGTAGCATCGCCCTGGCTGGCGCAAAGGACCCGAGATTATTCCCGTGAGGAACAGGAAGGTTTGTTTTGGGGGTTTTTTCGGGTTTTTCCCAGCCGGGGAGCTGGGAGGAGGCCGCTGCTCTGTGGCAGACAGCACTTCATCCACGTACCACAATTCTGACCCCGGGGGATGCTTTGTTTCAGAGGGGTTTGGGTTTTTCTTTTGAAGAGAGGTTCTCAACAGACAAATAATTATGGTGATATGGGAAACTTTGCTGCTAAAAGCTGCGCTTTTTTTCCTCTGTTCCTGTTTTTTTTGCTCACTGATAAAAGGGCATTTTTGGGAGCAAACTCCCCCAAGGCCGGCATCTCCGGGATGCCCGCAGGTTCGCGCCCTGCCTTTGCGCTTGCTGCCAGGTGGTAGGAAATCCCTTTGGAGATCTCAGTTTCCTTTTTTCCCCCCAAACAAAGACGCTACTTCACCAATCCCCTCCAAGTGAGGACGTCCACGCAGATCCTCCGGTGCATCTGGCAGCGACCACCTACTGCTGCTCTCCATTTAATTTCCATTTATATAGATTTCATAAAAAAAAAAAACATACCCCTGTGAGCGCTGCTGCCGGAGTCCAGACTTTAGGAGGGACTTAAACTGCACTTAAACCCGACGCAGAACTGTAAATGCCCTTAAAGCTCCTCAAGCCTCAGCTACCAGCACATAATATTCACGAGGCCGGAGTGAAACTGTGGCAGAGCGGAATTAAAAAGGGCTGGGCTATGGTTAGTGTCATTCAGGTTTGGGAGAGATTAAGATCTGGCTCAAAACTTAGGAGCAGCGTGCCGTCAAGCTACCCGTGTCAGGGCGTAGCTGGACAGCAAGGGTTGCTGTGCTTAGTCCAGCTCAATTATATTTATCTTCCCTGGTAGGAATGGGGATATATTATTATAATGCGCATGGAAATTAAAGCAGAAAGAGGCCAGGCGATGGCCAGGCTTGCTCCGCCGTAAATACAGAGCAGCTCCCCTGACTCACCTGCTGTCTGGCCCTTCGTGCCGGCTCCAGCCCTGCAAAACGCCCTCCCCGACCAGCCTCTAGAACCGTGTGCCAGCCCTCAGGCAGAGCCCTCCCCAGCTGCCTGCACCCCCTCTTAGGCAGGGACTGGGTCTCCTGACCCCGTCAAGGGGCTCCAGGGCCGGGAGCCCTCCTGCATGGGTGCTCTCACCCGGCGACCCCCAGGGTGAACATCTTCCCTGCTTGTTGCAGCAGCGACTTCTCAAAGCTGAGCTGTGTTTTCTACCTCCCAAACCTGGGCTAGGCAGAGCCCTCCCCAGCTGCCTGCACCCCCTCTTAGGCAGGGACTGGGTCTCCTGACCCCGTCAAGGGGCTCCAGGGCCGGGAGCCCTCCTGCATGGGTGCTCTCACCCGGCGACCCCCAGGGTGAACATCTTCCCTGCTTGTTGCAGCAGCGACTTCTCAAAGCTGAGCTGTGTTTTCTACCTCCCAAACCTGGGCTTCCTAAGAGAGAAGCCACCCTCCTGTTTTCTAAGCGTGGCAAGCGTTTGGTGAAGACAACGGGGAAGGAGGGTGATGGTTTTCCCCCGGACTCCATCCCTATTCAAGGCTTCTGCCTTCTCTTCTAGGCACACA
>NW_010510226.1:2024-2353 GCF_000687285.1 Phaethon lepturus
CCCCCCCCCCCCAGCAAGTCAAGTCCAGTCCCAGCTGCATCCCAGAGCCTTACGCTACCGGGATGGGGGGAGCAAGGAGAGCACAAAGCAACCAAGTCCATGAGACAAAAGAAATGTCGTTGTCATCATCCAGGTTCCCCGGACGAGATGCCCACGCACCGACGGACATGCGCGGGGTTGGACGGGGCTGGCTGCGCAGCCTGGGGACCGCAAGCCCAGCTCAGAGCTGCAGCAGATATTCTAAGGAAGACACTTGGACCCTGCTCTTTTTGTGCATCCAAAACCCAAAACCGCGGGGAACGCCCGTTGAGGAGCATCACCTGCACACG
>NW_010510226.1:2558-2774 GCF_000687285.1 Phaethon lepturus
CCGGAGGCCCCAGCCCCGAATGGTCTTCAGACCGTCGCCGCTTTGCAGGATCTAACGCTGCTTCTGTTCTTTCCCCACCGCTGCCCTATTAGAGCGTCAGAGCAGGCTGGCTCTCCTCCTTGCGAACGCTGGCGTGGGGCCGACCAGAGAGGGGTTCGGCTCCTGCGGGGACCCGCATGGATGGGGAGCAGGGACGGAGCGGGGAAACCCAACCTC
>NW_010510227.1:0-320 GCF_000687285.1 Phaethon lepturus
CCTTCCAGCCGGCGGTGGGGCAGCGTTCCCAGGGCAGCTGGTCCCCCCGCGATCCTCCAGTGTAGTTTTTTGGGAGGAATCGCTGCTCTGAGCACCCCTGGAGCACGGAGGCTGGTGGGAGCGGACTGGGACCCCCTGGGCAGGGGCTGTTTGCTCCAGCCGGCAGAAAGCCCGCCGCCCGAGCCAGAAGCGGCGGACCTCCGCACGCTGGCACGGGCCCAAGGCGTCTTCGCTTCCTGCCACCCTTTCAAATTAAGCAAACAATTCATTTTATTTCTTTAATTTTCCAAATGGAAGTGAATTGGCCGTGCTGGCAGGGG
>NW_010510227.1:410-1060 GCF_000687285.1 Phaethon lepturus
CCCGGTAGCTCCAGTGGGAACCCAGCCCCGTCACTTGGGGCATGGGGGCTACTTTGTCGTCCTAGGAACAAGCAAGAGGTGCCTGGGTTTCACACCACAAGTAAAACGATTGCAACGCCAAGTTCCTGCGAGGTCCTTTCGGGGCAGAGGAGCGAGCTGTGGCAGCCCCGCTGCTCCCTGTTAACTCCTGGCGTTCGGTGTTTTATGAGCGTGGCTTTTCCTCTTGCTTTTATTATGCTGTGCAGAGCCTTTCTCATGCATCTGCTTAGTCCCCTGCTTGCCTCAAGGGGACACTATCAATAAATGACACCGGCTTCACCACTGAGGAAGACAAGTCCTCCCTCACAAGGAGGTTTTGGAGTGGGATGCGGCTGCAAGGGACCCACGGGGCTGGACACGTACGCTGCCCAGCCCAGCACCACCGCTGTGCACCCTCGCTGTGGGGGCATCTGGGTGCATGCATCCGCACCCCTAAATCCTCCCTGCTCTGCTCACGGGTGCAGGGCACTCTGCAGAGCGGGCTGCAACTCTGCCTGCAGAGCAATAAGTGCCGGGAGATGGTGAGGGGAAGATTATCCCCGCTACGTGGCAGCGATTATCAAATCTATACGCTGCATCGGTGAAACGAACAGCAGCCGGAGGATCCGCGC
>NW_010510227.1:1091-2502 GCF_000687285.1 Phaethon lepturus
AGTGCATGGCGTGTAATTAAGTCTAGCTCCCCAATCTCTGTTAAATCTCAAAGATCCCTTCCTAATCTCTGGCATCGCAGTCTCTCTAGTGGCTTTTTCCCCCTGCTGCTGTTTTTCTCAGTGCTGTCTTTCCCCTCGGCTGCCCTCCCCTGACTCCTGGTGCACGGCAGCGGGATAGAAATCCTCCCCCTGCACTGGGCTGGGGCGCTGGAAATGCAAAACCTTGGGGTTTTCAGGCACTGTCAGCTGTCCTGGAGCTGAATCCCACTCCACAGTGCTGCTGTGCATGCCCAGGGCTTTTTCACTTTCGCTCTATCTCCCCGTGGTTTGTCCGTGGGGTCCCTGGGGGGTCCGGAGGGCGCAGCAGCCCTGGCTGAACTTGCAGACCTGCGAGCCGCTCCGCTGGGGCTGCTGCCGGTCCCCGTGCAGGGAGCATGAGAGCGTGGTTGTGTCATGGTGATGCTCCTAGCCTGGCTATTAAAAACAGCAGCTTAATTGGCCATTTGAGGGGCAAAAAAAGCAATTCTCATACCTCACCCCCTCTCAGGAAAGCAAGACCCCTCGCTTGCAAAACAGACCGTGTTCCTTGGGCCCGTGCTGCTGTTCCTCTGCTTTGCAAATGTGTCACCAGCATCCAGCCTGTTTGTGGTGATGGGGAAATTGAGGCACGGCGTGCTGATGCAGTGCATTCGGGGCTGCTCAGCCTGTGTCCCAGGCCAGCGGGACTCCCAGCGGGGCAGGGATGGGCCGTGGGACAGGGGAGCCCCCAGCATCCCTGTGCCAACCCTTTGATGATGGGGTGCTACCAGCCGCACCCCCTCCCTGCGGCGTGCCCCTCTGTCCCAGTAGCCTGGGATCAGCTCTGCAAGAGGCTACAGGACAAAAAACTGAGTCTCTGCTCTGCCCAGTGCCCTGCCCATGTTGGGCACCATCCTCCTGGCTTTTGTGCAAAACAGCAGTTTGGAAGAGGACAGGCAAAACACGAGCTGTCTGCGAGCTGCGTGTCAGCCAGAGGGATGCAGATAAAAGCTCTGCTGTCTACCACTGAGATAAATTTCATCTCTGGCTAATTCAGGGGTAAAAAGGAAACTCGGCAGCTGAGTTTTGTAATCTTGTGCGGACGAGGTTTTCTGGGAGATGCTGGAGCTGGCTCATTTTTATGTGGGCATTAGGGATGTGACAACTTAATTGCGGAGAGTTCTCCGGAGGGGGAGCGGGAATCAATAGGTGTTGGGTAAGGCGCTCGTTTTAAGATAAAGTCTATTTGTTAAATTATAGTCATTTGTCTCCTTGCAGCCTCAAAAGCGGTTAATTGTGAGCAGCCCTCAGGGGCGGCGTGCTCTGCCCCAGCTTGAAGCCCAAACGCTGGCCGTGCCCTTCGGATGCCCGGGATGGAGGTGCCGGCGGTGCT
>NW_010510227.1:2592-3191 GCF_000687285.1 Phaethon lepturus
TTTTGCTGGCCCAGAGGCGCGGCAGCCTCTTCAATTACCAGGGCATGGAGGGCTGCAGGGTATGCATTTCCCAAAGGCCGGCCCAAGGCTGCAGGGAGAGCGGCCAAAAATATTTGGCTTATTTGGGCACCGTGGGGACTCGCCTTACAAGGCTGGAGAGTAGTTAGTTAAACAAAAAACAACGACTCGCCTCGGGACCAGAGGCTGAGTTTTGCGTGCTGGGGTGGTGAGGAGGCCTCCGTGGGCTCCCCGGGGCCAGCTCTGCCCCAGATGTGCGTGCACAAACCTCCCTGCTCTTCTCCTGGCCCCACTGAGACATGGCTGTCCTGGAGCTGATGCTGTTAAGCTTTTGCTCTCTGGGGCCTTGGGCTGACACGGTCTGGGCTTAGAGGTGTGTTGCAAACAGGAGAATGTTCAAGGAGATGCTGCTCCTCCTGGGTGGGTTTGGGGAGGGGGGCTTCGGTGCTGCGTGGTTGAACGGATGATTTCCGCCGGCTGGTGCCTGTTGCAGACTTGCTGTGTACTCGCAGCAGCGCCTGGCTCCATGGCTCTTTGGGCCGCTTCGGTGGGGAGTGGATCCGGCGGGGGCCCCCGCCCCC
>NW_010510227.1:3231-3545 GCF_000687285.1 Phaethon lepturus
TTTTTTCCCCAGCTTCGCCTTTACCCAGTTGCTTTTTACATTTTCTTTCCATGCCCCGAAATGCCTGCATGCTCCTGTGTTTTGGCAGGAGGTAGGAAGGTCTGGGCCAGTGCCACGCGTCTCCTGCTCAACACTTTGCTTAGGGCATCCGTTATTTTTCTGTTTGTTCCCTCTGCCTTCTCAAGCCCTTCCTTCATGCCCCAGCTGTGCGAGCACAGCCTGCTGCCACCCGGTGGGACCTGCCCGATGCTGTGCATCGCCCTGGGCTGGGGGAGTTCCCCAGGCTGCCTGCCTCCCTGCCCGGCTCCTCGCGG
>NW_010510227.1:3609-3866 GCF_000687285.1 Phaethon lepturus
CCAAAAGCGGCGAGATAAGGACATTAGGCAGGAGAGGCTCTTTATGGAGCAAGGGGAGGGATATTCTCCCCGTCTGTCGCTTGCAGTATCTATCCGTTGCGATCGGATGGACAGTGTTTGGAGCATCCTCCAGAGCTCTCGGGAAGGAGCACATGGTTTAGTGCTTTGCTGCGGGTCCACGCTGCAATTGTCCAGCTGGGGGGCAGGAGGAGGTGGCCCCTGGATTCCCCTCCATCTCTGAAATGGGGCTCAAACCT
>NW_010510227.1:4026-4238 GCF_000687285.1 Phaethon lepturus
CAGGGAGGCCTACCCCATGCAGCCACACCAGCACCCCTTCCTCAGCATCCTGGGGATGGCTGTGAAGCTCTCCATGGACAGCAGTACACAGAGGGGGTTGGAGAAGAGTTGCTCAAACCTCCTCTTGGTTGATACGGAGTGAGGGTCTTCTCTGTGCAGGGAGCTCAAGGTGGTTTTCTTTGCAGGCCAGCTAGCCAGCAGGCTAGCGCCAC
>NW_010510228.1:0-1275 GCF_000687285.1 Phaethon lepturus
TAAAATTTGGCAAAATCGGTGCCATTAACGAACTCCTGGGCTCAGGGAATGGAAATGGGAAAGAGATGGGCCAGCCTGGAGCAGAGGAGGGACCAGCTGCCTTCGGCGAGGGCAGGGTCTGCCTTGGGTTTTACATCTCATTAAGTTGTCCTCCCGAAAAGTTTACTACAGCTCTTCAGGCTTACACAAAAGACACAAGCAAGGTAATCCCCCGCTAACCAGATCCCAGCTAACCAGCTGGCTCCAGGGAGGAGCTGGGCAGCGCTGCAGCAGCAGCCCCAAGCTGCGTGTTCAGGGGATCCACCCCAAACACCGGAGGCAGACCCGGCGCCCCGCCTCCAGCCAAAAAGCTGGGCAGCGCTGCAGCAGCAGCCCCAAGCTGCGTGTTCAGGGGATCCACCCCAAACACCGGAGGCAGCCCGGGCGCTCCGACTCCAGCCGCCTCTCCCGTGGGAAAACAGGGCAGGGCCAAGGGGACCACAAAGCCCCCTCTAACCGGGCCGCCCAGCAGCCCCCAGCACGCCAGCCCGCCAGCCTTTGCTCCCCCCCCCATCTCTCAGATACCCAGTGCTGCTAACACAGACTCAGCCTCTCCTACAGATGCAGAAGTTGCACAAGTTGATTTAAAAATCTGGATTAAAAAACCTCATAACGCTGAGTCAACATGCCAGCTTTTAGGGGAATTTCCTTCGTCTCTCCCTCTCAAGGTGCTCAGCCACTTCTGCCCGCCCCAGCTCTCGCCCGTGCCCAGCCCCGTGCCTGCGGGCTCCCCGCTGCAGGGCACTTGTTTCTGCTGAGATTAAATCATTACTGCAGGAGGGACCTGACGCTGTCACCACCACCCTCAGGCTCACCCTGTCTTCTAGAAGAGACTGTCAACACCAAGCCTCATCCAGGACAACACTTGGGCTTCCCCCCCTCCCCGCCTGCCCCAGTGCGGTTTTCCCGGAGCCATCCCTCAGCACGAGCCGCAGCCAGCGCACGCGGCTGGGGGCTGCTGGGGATTTCAGCCTCCAGAAACAAAAGAGGATCCAAAAAAAAAAAAAAAAACCACCAACCCGTCATCTGGGAGATGTGCTGCAAGTGGGCCAAAAGCAGGGGCCATCCAGAATTTGCCCTAAATGGGAAAGGGGCCCGCGAGCGCACCGCGGGCAGAGCACCAGCCTCGGAGAGAGACGGCACCGAGCCAGGCGGGAGAGGAGGAGATTTTCAGAAAGCGGTACGAGGGGGAGAGAAGCTCCCCACTGGCAATCCCCCCCCCCGAAAACAACAGGC
>NW_010510228.1:1306-2019 GCF_000687285.1 Phaethon lepturus
CAGACAGTAAAACCCTGAAGATGGGCTGAGTTTGGGGTCCCGGAATAGGGTGAAACTCGGAGACACTTCAGCAGCATCTGCCTTGCCGCCAGCCGTGGGACGCAGCCCTTCCCTGGGTGGTTGTACAAAGCGTCTTGCTGCAGGCTGCCAGGCAGTTAGCTCTGCGGCTTTTGGCTTTAAACGAGGACTGCAGAGTCCAAATGTCCTGCACGAGCAGAGCTGGGTCTGCTCCCTCGCAGTGACAGACAGGGCTGGGTTATCTCCACTGTGCTCTGTTTGCACCCATAACCCTGCGGCCAAGCCCAGCAGGGAAAGGGGAACAGGCTAAGTTCCCCGTCTGATGAGATGTGGCCACTGCCATCGCACCAAGCCACGGCACCACGAGTTCACAGGGCGCTCGCTTGCGGTTATTGCTTCTGCCGTCTCCAGGCAGGCTGTCTCTGCTCAGCACCCGCCTCGCAGGCTCTCCGGCGAGCTCAGCCTCACCGTGCTGACTTCTGCTAACACTTCATCTTTATCTGCAGTGCTAGTGCCTGTAATAGCCACACCAGGTCGGGGAGTGTTGGACTAGATGTTCCACCAACAGAATTAAACTGCCCTTTTTAAGGAGAAGTTAAAATAAGGTAGAAGCAAAATCTGAAATGTTTTTCCTTATAAAGGAACGACAGGAGGAAAGTGCTGCGTGCATTAAGCATCAGCCTTTCTTGTTCAGC
>NW_010510228.1:2050-5978 GCF_000687285.1 Phaethon lepturus
TGTAAGCTCCAGAGATGTTCCCAGACAAGTAGTCGTGGGGCAGACCAACACAGCCGTGTTTATGTTAACACAATAAACTGCCAGACCTGAGCTCTGTCTTTACATACCTTCTTTCTCCCCCCAGCCTCCAGAAAAATCCCCTTGCACCACAGTACCCCCAATTGCGTTTGTTTAACGACCAGACGACATTCCTGAGAGTCAAATAAAACTGCCCTGCTGCCTCGATCTAGTGCCCAGGTCCCCGGGGAGCGCTCCTCTGCACAAACACGAGCCTTGACACGTCGGCAACACCCTCCTCCCACAAGAAGGACCCTTAGTCCCTCCGCAGATGCGCGCCGTTGCCGGCGGCCCCAGCCCTCCGGCCGCAGGTCTGCACATCCCCTGCCAGGGGCATCTCATCTGCAGCTCCGGCTCCACTCCTGTAGGTGGTTTCCAAACAAGTCTTCTCCACAACGCTCACTTGTAACTCAGGAGAGCCTTGCGTGCCAGCTGGAGGACGGAGAGCTGCATTTCATACGCTGCAGAGAAGCGCTAACAACCCAGAGCAGCTCTGGGTCCTCGCTCGGAGCCGAGGATGGGGACGCGATGCAGAAGCAGGGCTGGGCTGTCCCCGTCCTCACCATCCCCTGCGCGGCCCGGGCACCCAGCGAGGTTTGCGTGCGCGGTGGCAGAGGCATGCTGTCGTGCAGCTCTGGTGAGCCAGGCATCGTGGAAGCAGCTATAAGAGGCTGATTTGCACATAAGCAGTCGATGACTTGGAGAAAGAGGTGCCCACTTGGTCACTTGCCAGTCTGCAGACAGATTTAAGACACACGAGAACTGAACCTCCGGTCCAGATATCACTGTGGCCAAACAGGCCACCTCCTTTACTGGCCTCTGGGAGAGTCCCTGGCAGCACAATAAAAGGACTATTTAGTAAAGCTACAGACTTGCTTGAAAAAACTTGAGGACGATGAGCTATTTTGCAGCCAAGCTTCGTGTAAACACGTTGATAATGATGTTAGCATCAGAGCTGGAGATGAATAGGGCTGCACGGCAACAGCAGGCTCCTCTGTCTGCCTCAAGAAAGCTCCTTTCTTGCAACGCACATGTTTAGTCCATGATCTGTGTCTGCTGCCAGCCACATTCATACTAAAATCTGCTCACCTCATCTATCTTCTACATATCCGTGGATTTAGGTGAGGCGGGAGCGCAGGCAGAATTATAGGGCTCGCTCGCAAATTCCCCGCTGTTCTGTGCCGTCCTGCTCTTCGGTGAAACCTCCCATTAAACACCATCATCACAGTTTAATAGGCAGATGGAGGCCAGCAGTGTCGCAGAGCTACAGCACCCTCACGTCAGTGTTTCACAGCTTTGATGAGGCCCATCTGAAACAAACTCTTGGACGTGAAGATCCCTTTCTCCACCCTATCCAGGGGACACATCTGCACCCCGCTGCCTCTCAGGGCAGAGAGGCTGGGGGACATCCTAGCACCAAAAGCCAAAGTCACCTCTTGCTCACAGAGACCCTCTTGCACACCACATCCCCTCTGCACCTCTCGGAGAGGGACTGTCCCAGCTCTGGTCTGGGATGAGGAACAGTCTCACCAACCACGTCGAGTTGCTCATTAGCTGTGATATGAACATACCAGCAAGAGCATCAGATTCTCCTCGGTCTGCTGAGGACAACATTAGGTTTGGGACGCTTGGATTTGCTTTCAGTCACATTGGTGCAGTCCCAGAATAAAGCCTGCAGGCTCATGTCCAGCTGATCGGTCTTGACTTGGCCGTCACTTTGATTTGCATCGCTCAGCAGCTTTGCTGATTGCTTGAGAAAATGCAGGTTTGTGTAGCTCCTGGTCTCTGAGCTCAGCCAACCATGCATTGACTACAGTCACCTTCACAACTGCACAAGAACATGGACATCACACATTCATCCTGGCAGAGAAGGAGACGACGTCAGCAGAAGCCAAACTCCTTTAAGTGCGTTTGTGAAGACACTTCACCGAGTTCAAAGACACAATCCTTCCTCCTCAGTTATTGCCGCCACCCTCCATCATTTACACATGCTGACCAGCTACAACCTGCCATGATTTTCATGGTCATTTCTGTGTAATAATAAACATTTTATTAAAACTATGGAGCAAGCACTCCACGGCACAATGAATATTCATGCTGCCTTCCACAGCGACGAGCCGGGATCTTTGCACAGTACAAGGTCTGCAAAGTCTTCCCTACCCACTTGTAAGGCACAAAAGCGTGGGAGTTGAACAAGGATCAGTATTATCCACTAAACCACAGGATGAGCTTGCAGGAACTGGCAGGCTGGATCGCTTCCAGTCGCTAAAGAAGGCAAAGAGTCCAGCCCAGTTCATGCATGAGCATCTGCGGACTTGAGAATGCAAAGACAACCCATCCCCACGCGGAGAACCAGGCAGTCTCTCTCTGCACACCCCTAGTGATGCGTGTTACTCAGGGGCAGAGTGTTCTATCAAACAATTCTCTTTATTTTCCTAAATTAGGCATTAAAAAGGCATTTTGAATGTGGTGTTTTCCTTCTACATCTAGCAATCTTCTACCTAATAGAGAGAAGAGCTGGCAAAACTGGAGGAAGGCTGACAAAGAAATAAAGTGAAATAAAAATCTCATCCTATAAGGAAACAGCAACTGCAACCACCCACAGCACCTACGCACCGAGCCACAGCCAAGGGCTTGCCCTGGAAGGTCGGACCGGAGGCGGAAGGGACGCAGCGGTCAGTTTGTTACGTTACGCAGCAGAAGGGTGATTAGCAGGGGATGAAATGGGCATCTTGCAGGGAGAAACATGCCAAGCCAGACGCAGTTCTGTATGTCCCACACTGTCTGGGGCTTCCTGAAAAGTCTCCCATCCCAAAGATGAGGGCCTCTCTGCATCTCATTACCACTCCTCATCTTTTACACGACGATAACTCTGTCATTCAGCCACATCCAAAGAGAACTGGGTATCTATCTCTCTACCTATCCATCTCTCTCTCTTTTTTTCTATCGCAAGGCCCCCCCCCAGCCCACACCAGTCACCCAAGGATGAATTTCCAGCCCCAGCAGTTAGACCCGTGTGGCATTTACAGGATGTTCCCCGTCTGCATTTCCCTTAGGTGCTTCTCCCGAGGCGGCTGTGCAGCTCTCCTGGAGCTGCGGCACTGAAAGGTCCCGCAGGAGCAGCCACAGCATCACCCCTCACTTCCCAGAGCTCAATTTTGAGGACAACAAAATCTCCCAGCCTGGCAATGAGAGCCCCACAACATGTTATCTGTGCTTTTGCTTCCTTTCTCCTCTGACCTTCACGCCCGAGCTGGAAGCTCCTTGCAGCCAAGCCCACTTGGAGCGAGCACTTTCTCAGCTGGAGAGCCAAGAAAAGCCCCTGTGGATTACAGCCTGTTGCTGCATTTGCTGTCAAAAAAGCACAGCGTGTCAGAAATCACTAGAAGGGCAAGGGGCTGCTATTTATGACCCAGATTTATTGCTACTCTCCTTCCCCAGGGCCCCTGGAAATCCCAAAGTGCCCTGGATTCAAGGCAAACCCATGAAACGCAGCTCCTCAAAGCCCACGTCCTGCTTCTCCACTTTCCCGTTCCACCCAGCCCCCAGAAGCTCCCAGAGGTGTGGCATCCTCCTTTGCCCGCCAGCATGGAGAGAAACCTCAACTCCTACGCCTTCCAAGAGAGAAAAACCTGATCGTGGTGCTGCGGGTGTGCAGGTCCAGCTCCCGCAGCATCCCTAACCGCTGGAAAGCCACATCTGCAGTAGGGGCTTAGGAAGGCGGGAGGAGGCGAGAGACTTCAGGTGGAGCCACACAAGCAAGTCAAAGCTTGTGAGGATGACCTGTGCTGTGCAGGTACCCCAGCCCTGCTGGCTCGAGCCTCTTGCGGTGTCTGAATCGGCTCCCCGCAGCGTCTTCAGCCGCGGGCCG
>NW_010510228.1:6009-11978 GCF_000687285.1 Phaethon lepturus
GGGCTGCCCCGAAGCCACAGCACACGCCCTGCAGCGGGATCCCGACGGCGTCGCTCTGCCCGAGGCGGCTCCCGTCCCTCCCCGATGTCACGGGGCTGCCGAAGCTTCTGGTGCAGCTCTGCATCTTGCAAGGGACTGTCAGCAATTTGCAGATTGCATGTCCTGGCCCCATCTATAAAACAGGGATGTTTACATAACTCTAGGAAAACACCAAGCACAGCAGGACTGCGAGGGAATACACTTTCAGCTGCTGGAGTTGGTGGAGCTCTGACAGCCCACGTCAGTTGAGAACCTACCCTTAACTCTTAACACTAAAAGGGCAACTTCCTATTTAATGGAAAACAGCAAAGTCCTTGCAACGTAAGGTGTTCCTGTTCACAACAGATACGGCTGATGATGAGCAAGGTATTAAATCCAAACGGCCACTTCCAGCGCTTCCTGAGGGACACCAGCTCCCCACAGAGCAAATGCTGCACCTCTGCTGGAAAACACCAGGTTTGTTGTTTGTTTTTAAAGCAGTTGCTTTTCCAAGCCAGGAAAAGGACTGAAAACCAGCCTGGCTTTATTGTTTAAATCGATGCAATATGAATGAGAGGGCTATGAAGGGGATATTTTTGATGGGTTATTTTGATGACGGATCTGACATACCTGCTTAAAAAAAAATAAAAAAATCTCATACTCACTTGTGAGCAACAGTCAGCGGCTTTACAGATATTGGCAGCCCTTCACATTAATTTACTTTCCTAAAGACAAGAAAAAGATTTAAACCATCCAAGAGGCAACAAAGAGGCAAGTCAGGGACCTGGGCTCCGAGACCTAAAGTGATCAGAGGGACACATGTGACAGTCACGGGGAGCTGAGGACCTCGGGACAGGCAGAGGTGGGAAAAGCAGAGGTGCACAGGCTTCGGATGGAGGTGATGCCTCCAAGCCTCACTCTATACATCCCACAGGCTGCTGGCCTACATGGTTTAATGCAATTCATATTCACTGTTTAAACAGAGAAGGAAGCATGAGAGACAGTTCAATTAATTCAAACAGCTTCTCCCAGATGGCCAGAAGCAATTAGGGAACAGTCCTGCTTCTGCCGGTCCTTCCCAGCTGCGCAGGGCCAGGCTCCTGAAGAGGTGCAGGCATCATTGTAGCTGGGAGAAGCAGCAACCTGAATTTCAACTCCGAACACAGCGTGAACTTCTGTTAAAGTTCAGACAACTTCTGCCTCCTAAAGCTATCCTTGGTTTTACGCTGCCGTGCCCTCCGGATTTTAAGCTAGCAGCAGTGAAATTTGACGTTAAAAGCTTACGCTTCGGATCCATTTGTATGTCAACAGCTAGCACTTTTTATTTCATGGGAAAATCTGTCAGCAGAACGTCCTGAGTGCAACCAAGGTGCCTTTGAACAGCACGTTGGACACAGAACCGGATTTCCCACGGTTTATGCTGTGCGACGCTGGCTGCTCGCTGCTGCCAGGCAGAGGGGCTCCGCTCAGAACCAGGGCGCTGGCGGCCACCAAGAGAACCTGCAGCCTCATCCGAGAGGGAGTTTATCAAAGAAAAGGAAGAAGTTGCTCGGCGTTGATGGCTACTTAGTGCTGTACTATGAACCCGTTCAACGCAGAAAAATGGGGGACACGCTGCCTGCCCGTTGTTTAGATTCACAGAGGGATCTGCATCGCTCTGCGGGTAACCGGCAGCAAAACAAACGTCCTCTTGCTGTGCACGGGGTCTGGCAGATGAGCAGAGCTCGGGCGAGCAGGCAAGCCTGAGCTTTACCAGAGATGGAGCGGGGTCTGGGCCTCCACTCGCCTGCAAGAGGAAACGCGGCGCGCAGTGAGAGGAGGGGGAGGAAGGCATCAAGCCAAGAAAGGGAGAGCTCAGACTGAGTTCCCACCCCTGCTGCTGCAAAGCCCTCTCGATACCCCTTCCTCTGCCGCTCAGGTCCTTTTCTCCAGAATACTCCCTCGTCTCTTCCCCCAGCTCTGCAGTGCTCCCACCCATGCAGTTCCCTCGCGGCACTTCAGCCTCTACGACTAAACCACCTCCGCGTCGCCGGCTGTTGCACGTCCCCTTCCTCCACCCCTCGGTCCCCGGCACCGCTGGCTGTCCCCTTCTTGCCTTTGTACAGGGCAAGATTAAGTTTCCTCTCCAGCTGCAGACGAAGGGCCCCCTCCGAGTGACCTCGAGACAGCGAGGGGGCTGCGGAGCAGCAGCAGCAGTGAGTAGAGGACACCAGAGGTGGGTCTGGACCAGGCTGGGGATCAGCTGTGAGATAACAGGCCAGTGTTAGCAGCCCAGCTTCAGTACGGCCCTGGGTGCGTGTCCGTGAGCCAAACGAAGACCAACGCCATGGCAAGCCTTTTGGAGCAAGGCTGGGAGCAGGCAGCCAAACAACGTATCTCAGCCAACACTGAGGGCATTACTCAAGATCCTGCAACATCCCCCATGTTCCCACAGCACAGCCAGTGAAGAGCCTGAGTACAGACCCCAGCACCACCAGTAACACCAGTCTGCTGGGGAAAAAAAAAAAAGATGAGTGAAGGGGAGAGCAAGCCCTGGTGCACGACCTGCACTTCAACAGGCAACTCCAGTGGATGTCCCAAGGGGTGGAGAGGTGTGAGTAGAGGTGCCTGGAACAGCCCTTCTGGATGGAAACGGCACTCAGCTCCTGCTGCACAGGGGAGCAGGGAGGGGAGGGTTTCCTGGTTCGTGGCCAACACTGCTGTTCCTCTTATGGAGGATATGCCTTCCCCAGGGTGTGTTTCAATTGAGAGCACGAGACACACAGTTTCCATAGTTCACTTTCCCTCTCCACCCACTGGGAATTTTTCATGTTTTCTGGAAAAAAAACCCAACCCAAACCAAAACACAACCAACTGCTCACCACCACAGCAGTTTCCAACCGAGCCCCCTTCCCCGGAGAGCAGCTGTCAATATAGGTGTCAATGAGCCCTTTTTAGGCAGCTGAAGTTGGGTTTGACCAGTTCTCCACTTGAATCCTTTGGAATGCGAGAGAGGAAAGAAGTGGTAAATGTTTTAGGTGCTGAAGACCACCTGCTTCTTGGCCCAAAGGCTCATCTGCTCTCAAGGTTGCCCACTTTGTCTCTACCCTGATGAATCAGTGAGCACTTAAACGCGAGCCCTCCTGGTGAACGTTTCTGGAGTGGCAGCTCCAGCCTTTTTGCTCAGAGTCCCATTGACCTCATGGAGCCAGGAGAAGCTACCGGGGAGAAGGAAAGCAAGAAAGCAAAACTGCTAAATGCTTCAGGGTTGGGGAGGGGACTTAGACAAATTAGGGGAAATGTCAGGCCCACACCAGGAGAAGATCATCTTCTGGGGGAGAGGGCGCAATGTTTAAAGACTTCAGCTGAAGGTCACCAGCAGAAGACAGCAGGGAAGGACGAAGAGGTTTATGTCCCCTTCCATCTCCCCAGTGAACGGCTCTTGCTGGTGAGTGGAGCAGAGAAGAGACACGTAAGCTGCTGTTTGGTGGTGCTGTAGCCGTGAACATGGCACCGGCAGGTGACTCTGCACCGCTCAGCACCAGCATCCCTCCGGAGGAAGCTCTGCCTGCACTTGCCATGCCTGTGGCAACTGAGGGAGGGACATCATGGCCCTGGAATAAATCCCATATTCTTGCTCTTTGGCCCGTGCTTCCCAGCAGAGATGGATCCAGTGAGAACGACTTGTGTCTCCAGCCTGATGTTCAGCTACTCCCCAGCCCCACATCTCAGATTAGCACCAGCCATTGACCTCCACCCCATAGGGAGCCTCATCCCTGCCCTGCAACGAGGTGCTGGCAGCTCAAAGGGGTCAAATTCCCAGCTTTATCATGACAAATCCCTCACAGCTGTCTAGCAGAGGATCCTGAAGTGCCTATGAAAAGCGGAAACATCTACCTCATTTTCCATATAGGAAGTTAGAGCACACGTGTTAAATGATTTACGCAAGGATACAGAGCCATTTAGTGGAGGAGCAGGAAAAGGACTCCAACAGTGGAGTCTTGCAGCTTGTAACTGCCACGAGATCATTCCCTCCCGGTGCAGCTTAAATCCTGACTCACTGGTAAATAAAAGCTGTGCCAAAAGAGCAGATCTGTTTAGGAGAGGGGCACCCAGATGCTTTATAGCCACGTAGTGAGAAACATCTATCTATTTTCATTGAATAAAATCCCTCCACATATGCACGTATCAGAATTTACCATCCTCTGCTGTAATCCTCAGCAGTTATTTGCCTTTTTACAGCCGAACGCAACCGCAGTCCCATGCCTGCTTTTGGAGGTGAAATTCAAGCTGGTGGCCGGTGAGTGCAGGGAGCTCCCGGGGGACCCGCGAGCGCCGGGGCAGGGGACGAGTGATGCGACCGCGGGCAGAGGCTTGGGGCAGCGAGAGGCTGGCAGTCCCACTGCTCCCCCCCCGGCCCTCCTGCCCGCCCCGCAGCAAGGAGGATGGTGAGTATCCCAGCATCGCCGCTTCCCAGGGCTGAGTGTCCCTGCCCTGTCCTCGGGATGGGGGGTCCCATGACCGGCCAGCGGCAGCTCATCCCTGCCTGGCCCATGGGCACCCCGTTCCCAGCCCCGACGCACCCCTGGGGATGGGGATGAGTCACTGGGAGTGAAAGACTCGTGAGTCAAAGAGATGTAAGAGTGAAGCCTCTGGGGATGATGATGTCCACCCTTAGCCCACTGGAAGCAGTGACCGAAATTGCTGGGATACAGCTGCTGATAACTGCACTTGAACTGTGGGATGACCCACTCCGGGGTCTTGCAAAGTCACCTGGTCCCAGCAGGTACATCCTTCTTAGAGGCATTCAGGTGGTGAGTACAGCCAACCAAGATGCTTCTTACCCAGGGATCCCCTCCATGTATGTGTTAGAAAAGCAGCAAGGAGTTTCTGGAGTGCTCTTTACAGGGCATAGGTTTGCAAAGGCCAGCTGAAGCAGTTAAAAAAGCCTCTTCTCTCTCCATTACAGGTGGTGTAGTCAAGGAAACAGGGCTGGGAAGTGAGAGATCTGATGCTAATCACTTGTGCAGCTCCAGGCAATTCACTCCATCTCTGTACAAGTCGTCAGCACCTTGTTTCCAGGTACACTCCCAGCAGTCATCACCCAGAAACCCTGACCAGAGCTGGGGTCCCTACAACACTGTCACAGCAACATCAGTAGCAGAGCAGTCCACACAAAACACTCCCGGGCAGCAGAAAGCACCATCATGGTCTGGGACGAGACCCCCCAAGCCAGGATTCCCACCAGGCCAGGCAGTGGGGTACCGGGAGCGCGATGGTCTGCATTTCCAGCACTGCTTAGATGAGAAGATCCTGAAAGCTCTTTGCTCATAGACTGGGTAGAGCCAGGGACCAGCTGGTACAACAGCTCATGGACCGGTCAGCACCAGGTGCCTCTGAGGAAGGTGCAGAGATACAGCCCCTCACACATGACCAGGCTGTTCCCCTCTTCTCAGATAGGGACCTGCCCAAACCTCAAAGGTCAAGCGAACATCTCCGAGACAGTGAAATGGAGGGAGCCCGTGACTCGCTGTAGCTCATGCAAGTCAGTGGCACAGGGACAAAACCGCAGACCTAGGCACCAAGAGCAGCCTCACCCACACCGCTGTGCGGCTCTGCCCAACACAGCTGCTCTCACCCATCTGACCGTCAAGCAGAAACGGACCCTGGGGCCCAAAGCCTGGGTCCGAGTCCTGATCCAGTTTCCCAACTTGCAGTTGCACACCATCCGACTCCCCAGGAGCTGCCTTCCAGCTCCCTAGGTGTTCCCCAAAGCAAGCATCCCTGCCAAGCACTCGGGATTTTAGCTCTTTCCATTTGTCCCCCGAAACCACCCAGATGGACTCAAACACACGTTGCCCTTGACAAAGGCTCTGGCTTCGTCCGAGATGCTCAGCCACTGAGAGTCCCTCCATCCCGCGCATGCTGGGCAGGCCTGGTGCTGCCCACCACCGTAAAGGATCAGGTACCCA
>NW_010510229.1:0-473 GCF_000687285.1 Phaethon lepturus
GTCGGCGGCGGCAGCCCGGGCAGGGCCGTGCCCGGGAGCACACCCAGAGCTCGGCAAAAGCACATGGAGAGGGACGGGGGCAACAAGACACTTCAACACCACAGGGTCACTTGCAGAAGGATAAATTATTTTGCCTTAAAAAGACCCACAACAGTATGAAACCATCCGAGCCCCGAAGGGTGACACTCACCCTCCACGATCTCACGGGCTGCGGGATTTGGTTCAGACCCACAAGACAAGGAAGGTGTCGGGTCCCTGGTGCGTACCCAGCCGTGTCCTCCCATGCCTTCTCGCAGCCCGGACCACCCTCCCGAGGCCACCCTGCACCGTGGCCACCCCGCACCCAGCCCGGGAGCTCCCGGCTGCTCACCGAGCCCTTCAAACCCAACACCCCGACGTGAAGATACAACGCAACAACATGTTGCAACACCGCATACGGTTGTGACACGGCTGCTAAAAACCTAAATAAGCCG
>NW_010510230.1:0-273 GCF_000687285.1 Phaethon lepturus
TGTGAGCTGCAACCCCCCAAAAGCAAACTTCCCCCGGCAGCCGGGAGAAAGCGGTTTGGGGAGGGGGGGGCCTCACCTGGGCCCCTGGCTGGTGGAGACGCAGGTGGAGCCACGCTGGCACGGGCTGAGCTCGGCCGAGCAGAAATCCAGCGGCTGCTCACAGAAATCCCCTGCAGGGCAGAATAGGGGGGTGCCAGGGGATACCCAGCAGCTCCAGGACTGAAGGAGCAGCCCCACACCCAGTGGGGCAGGGGGAGCCCACGGGGGGGGCAG
>NW_010510231.1:0-10778 GCF_000687285.1 Phaethon lepturus
GCGGGTCCGCGCCTCGGCAGGTAACTCGCAGGCGTTTTATACAGGCGTTTGCCACCTCTCGGGGGCCTTTGGCTGGGGGGGATTGGGTTTTGAAGCCCTTTGCAACGGCTTCGGGAGGCTGATGGTGCGGGCTGCGGGACCTGCCGCCAGCGCCATGGCCTCCCTTTGAGGCCCGCGCCTCCGGTCTTAACTTCTCCTGCCTGGTTTAGCATTTTTTTTCCTTTCTTTTGCACCGCAGAAGGGTTTGTTCACGATAGTTTATTCTGTCCTTCGCCGAATATTTCTCTTGAATAGGGAGGATGATCAAAAGGGTGAATCAGTAAGCAGATAATAAAAAAACTAAAGCTTAGAGAGGAACCTGAAAACACGTGAAATCCGAATCGTTGCGTGTAACACGTTTCTGATTCATTCTTGGGTAGAAAAATGCTGCTGGTAAATTCGGTGTAGAAAACATGAAGGCCTTTGGAATATTTCCGTAAGCGATCTGCACTTAAGTGATTCTTCGTAGTTAACAATTAAGCAAAATTTTTTTAAATGGTGTTTTATAGTGGGACAAGAAGGGAAATTTTTGACAATTTAAAGTTCTTGGAAGTCCTAGCTTTTCAGCTGGGAACAGGAAAAAGAAATAATGGGGGAAGCACGACGCCTGAGAGCAACAGGGAGCTGATGGCAGAGGCTTTCACATCTAGGGCTGGAGTCGATACTTGCTAATCCTTCATGAGTTAATTTGGGGCACATGGGGAAGTGCATGGTTATGTTAATGTTAAAGTAAAAGAAGTTGATCAAATGCAGTCTGTGGAAAAAAGCTAGCTCACCAAAGGCATTAAACGCTTGAAAAAAGAAAAGGGGGAGGGGGGGGAGCTTGAGCTCTGACCGTTTCCTCCCAATTCAAGTGAAATACAATTTTATCGCAGTTGAAAAAAAAAATTAGGTCACTAATTGCTCAGATGAGAGTAGACCAGCAGCACTCCTTTTGAAATCGCATCAAACCAGACAAGACTTATTTCACTCCTCTTTTACAGGTTCCCTCAAAGGAAAAAAAAAAAAACCCCACCAAAAAAAAAAACCTGGAGCTGTGTGGATTTTATCAGCCTTCCTTGTCGATGACCGCCTTGTCCTACACAATAGTGGATTTTTTCCATCCATTTGCCAGTGATTCAATCTAACCCCCCTGCTGGGTTTACTGCATTCTTCTAACTTATTGGATAACTAGATGCTGAGAGATAACATTCCTGAAATTCGGGGGTGGGGAGATAAAAAACCCAGTAGAAGCCCTATCCCTGGGAAGCCTTTGGAGAGGGTTAAGTGAAGTGCACAAGCAATCGCCGTGGCAGGGCTCTCCGCTCCTCGGTAAAGCCTCGTACAGTACGTGGACAGAGCTGGCTGCGCAGGGAGGCTTCTTTGCAGAGAAAACCCACGTTTTCAGACCGTTAAGTTCATGTCGGCGATAACCACTCTGGGGGAGGGCAGGGCAGGGCAGGCAGCCCGGGGCTTTGGGTAAATGAGGTGCTCTGATTGCAGGCGCTTGGTGCTCCTTCGAGGCTGGGGAGAGGATGTAGCTAGAAATCAAGATGAAGAGTTGAAGCAGAAGCTGTTGGGCTCTTTAATGAAACAGTAAATGGCTCCTGTGTTATTCCAGCTACTATAAAATAATCAAGCATCCTGCTTCTACTGACTGTATCTTAAAAAAAAAAAAAACAACCAAACAGAAAAACCCTCAAACAACAAAACCTTTTTGAGGTAGGGGAAGCTATTACACTCACTTTTCTAAGGTAGAAGGAAAATAAGGCATAACTCTTCCCTACTTGTCATGCAGCAGCTAGTCGCTACAAGCTGGGAATTGAATTTATTTGGAGTTCTGAGCTAATGCCTTACTGTCAGATGGGGAACTGGAAATTAAACTGTGTGACGGGGCAGAGGCAGGGCTGCTAACCTGCCTGCTGCCGAATACGCGTGCCTTCAGTTTAGTGGTGGTTCTGTCTCTGAGGTGGCAGCTGGTGCTTAGGAGCAAAAAAGTTACCTCTGGAGCTCCTCAGAATTACGAAAATTAGGAGCATGGGATGTGCTGGAGTTTGCAAACGGGGGCTTTGAATTTAGTGTGGTCTTATCAGTGGAAAAGAGGGGAAATAAGAAAGTACTACCAAGGGAAGGGAGATCAATGATCATATGCTTTGAAGCAGTTAAAGTCTGAGGACTTGTCTAAATGTAGTTACCCTGGAATATCTCCTTGGGGTGGGCAACAGTCCTTCATGCAGACATTTCTGCTTAAAATACTTTGCTTGGCCACTGTGGAGATGCAGACTGCAGCGTGAAATGCATGTGCTCACGGAGGAGAGACTAGGGAAGGAAGAGCTCTGTGCTTTCTGACGTAAAACCTAAGGTTATTTTGCAACACAGGGAAACTGTATAGTTGGGCTTGGGAGATTGGAGTGTTAAAACCCCAAATGCTAAAGGATTTGGAAAAGATGTTTTGATGTTTTGGCCTGTTCTGTGAAATACCTGTTGGATGGATGGAAATAGATAGGAAAGTAGTCAAGTAAAGACCTCTTGAGTCAGTGTTCAGGGTAGTTACAGAAGCTTCTTGTCTTTTTTTCAACACCAGTGCTTTCTTTCCCATTATATCTGCTCAGACTCTTGCAAAGACGTTTAAAAACATCCATTCTTGACCTCAGTTGACCCTATTTATTGACTTCTGAATCATGTACTGCTTGTACTTAATCCGCAGACTAGATTTCTTTGTATATTTTTCCATAGAGTTAAAACAACTTGAGAGGCATCAATTTAATGATATTTGGGGTGGGAAATGTATGTTAAAACTATGCTTTTACTCATGTTTTCTTCACTTGTGGAAGTTGTTTCAGCTAAAGGAGTGGGGAAAAAGTATTTAAATCTCCCTGTTTAGATATGACAGATCCAAACAGTTTTGATCGTTGCTGTGCTGAGAGCACCTTTCCTGCCTGTTCCAGGACTTGTAACCCTGAAGTGTACACGATTAACAGAATTGCATACATACAGATTTGGATTTATTGCTCTGCAGACCATAGCATAACAGACCTTCGATATTTGCATTTGTTAATTCATCAAGTTCTTGTTGTTTTGGTGTTTTTTTTTTTTTTTAAAGTGCACTTTCCGTCACTCAACATTAAACAGTTGAAGTTTGACTTGTTGAATATACATATAATACCCTTGTTAACCTAACAGATGTCAAGGTTTGCAATATCCTCCCTTACAGAGCTTTTACGCTACCCTGAAACAGTAAGTCAATGTGCTTGGACATGCTTCCCCTCCACCCCACCGTGTACAGGATATACACGTGTATCAGATGTGTGGTTCAGTTACACCTTTAAAATGAAAGCCGCAAATAGCTCCTGTGCTTGCAGAGTCTTCGGTGCCCCGTGTAAGACTGTGTGGGCTCATAACGTGGAACCGGAGCTGAGCCCCGAGATAAATTCCTGGAGATGCAAGACCTGAATATAAGAGATCTTGTAATACAAATTCTCCATGGTGGTTGAGGTCTGCAGTGTGCCCTGCTGGGTGTGTGGGAGTGAAGTACTTGTTCCTGCACCCTTGGCACACATCAAAATTGGACCAATTAATGGGAGTTACAGGACATTTCACCCGATGAGGGTTGTTGAATTATCTGTAGTCCTTGCTGCTTCCCCCTCAGCTCTATAAGCCTCAAATTTTACCTCCTGAATACTCCTGCCTCCCGTGCCCCAAATGCTTGCCCATCTCAAGCTGGGTGTGAGTTTGTTGTTTGATGAAGGATGGCTACACTGATCAAAAACATCCTGTTTTGGTTTAGAATTTCTCTTAACCTCTCTTCCCGTTCTGATATTTCCCTGAATGAGATTTTTTTTTTTGTCCACGTGCAAATTATGCTCAGTCTAATCTGCGGGGTGCTGGTGGAGGAAGGGCAGGAGTGGACTTGCAGATCAGCTTCGCTTTTGCACCCCTTCCCTAAAGCAGATGACTTGGGGGTGCAGCTACACACCCTGTCCTGAGCGGGTCTGAAGCAACTTGGTGTGTTTTGCAAGCAGGAATTGTTGCTTCGCTCTCTAATAATCATCAGTATCAATGTAGGCTCGTACCGACGTGTGGCATTCTGTAAGTTAATAATTTGTTTACTACTGTGACTTCTTAGAGGTTGCTTTTTAGCTGAGTGTGTTTTTGAAGTATTTAAAAGCTAATATTGGACTTCTGCTTTTGTCAGCCCCCTTCGGTAGTGATTATTTCCATAATGGTGGAGTGAATGTTGTTTGATAGATCAGTGTACAATTAAGAACTGCTCTGAAGTTCTTGTGTTAACATATGAATTTCTGTGAGATGGTTAACTAAGCATTACCAACTGAAGCACAAACAAAATAAGCTTATGTAGTGTTTTGCTCAGTGTCTTCTGACACTTCCCTGCTTCCTCTGTCTTCCTTGGGTCGCGTTCCTTTTAAGCTGTTTTGCAGATGCTAGCTGCCTTGCTGCTCTGTTCCCTTTTTACCCGTATAAAGGGATCTGTGATAAACCTCTTTCCATTGAGCCGTGTCGGATTCCTTTTATTATCATTGTTTTTATTGAAAACGGAACTAAGATGCAGATTTCTTTGGGGCTGCAAATGAATTGGTAGCAAAACAAAGAGCAAGACTTCAGATTGATCTGCAAACTTGATTCCAGTGTCTCGTATCTTTAACTTGCAGTTCAGGTGAAGTTGGTGATTTTAAGAATAGGAAATACCCGGTCTAAATCTAGCTATTAATGTGACTTTCTTTTGTTTTAAGGGAGTCCACAAGACGTCCCAGGTGACGGAGATGGTGAGATGAGTTCCAAAAGGTGCCGCACGGAGGAAACTAAAATCTGTGAGAAATGCTGTGCAGAATTCTTTGATCTCTCTGAATTCCTTGAGCATAAGAAAAATTGCACTAAAAATCCACCTGTTCTAATCATGAATGACAGTGAGGGAACAGTACCCCCTGAGAGCTTCTCTGAGTCTTCTCTAGGGAGCTTTCCAAGTGATCGAATGGATAGCAGGGCACGCAAGGACATTCAGGCAAAGGGCTGCACTGGCTCTATGGAAAAGAGAGAAGGAAAAATGGATGCTGAGTCGGTAGGAGGAATGTACCTTAAAATAGAACCCCCCGTGACGCCTGCAGCTCCTGGGCTAAGCTATCTACCAAAATCCAAAGTACCAAACACTAATGTGACTTTGCAGACGATACGCGGCACTAAAGTGGCTGTGAACCAGCGGACCTCCGATGCCATCTCGTCTTCAGCAGCCAGTTTTAATGCTATCCCCATGATCCTGGAGCAGCTCGTGTGTCTGCAGCAGCAGCAACTCCAGCAAATTCAGTTGACGGAGCAAATTCGCATTCAGATTGCCATGATGGCTCCGCATGCCCTGCATCCTTCTATAGCAGCTGCTACTGATCCACTAAAAGCTCTGGGCGCTCACATGTCTCAGCAGCTGTCGGCTGCTGTTGCTTTGATCGGACAAAAAGCTGGGAGCCAGAGCCTATCACTGGAATCCTTGAAGCAAGGGAAACTACCTCATTCTAACACTGGCGTTGCAGCCACTGGCTCCCCGGCCTTTCCTCCTCCTTCCCCTTGAAGTCGGAGGCAAGCAGAAGCCTCCCCGGCTCCATTTCTCGGTTCCCAAATCCTTTGCTACCTCAGTCCTCCAACTCTGTCATCTTCCAAAACCCGCTTTCAGCAGTTTCAGCAGTTTCTTCTGTAATAGAGTCCTCAAAGAAGGGGAAGGGAAAACCTCCCAACATTAGCGTGTCTGAAAGCAAGCCGAATGCAGAAGAGCCGTTCTTCAAACACAAGTGTAAGTTCTGTGGCAAGGTCTTTGGCAATGACAGTGCCCTGCAGATTCACCTCCGTTCCCACACCGGTGAAAGACCCTACAAGTGTAACATTTGTGGTAACCGCTTTACAACCAAAGGAAACCTTAAAGTGCATTTTCAGCGTCATAAAGACAAATACCCCCACATAAAGATGAATCCTTACCCGGTTCCTGAGCACCTGGACAATGTTCCCACTAGCACTGGCATCCCTTATGGGATGTCTGTGCCACTGGATGAGTCTAACCTAATTGTGGATAGCAAACCTCTCCTAACAACTCTGCCTACCTCTGCGGCCACCAGTGCACCTCAGACCGTCTCCAACCTAGCAGGCATTAAGGAGTCTCTGCCTGGTACGTTCTCAAGTGACCTGCAGTCAAAGCCTTCTCCAGAAAGTGAGGGCGGCTCTTCCTCATCAGGGGCAGTCGGCCATGAATCGGGAACGGAGCAGAGCTTGAGTTCACCACAAGCTACTTGCAGCGTGAGCATCTTCCATGTAAGTGGGTCAAACGAGCAAGGCTCAGAAACATCGAAGCTTCAGCAGCTGGTTGAAAATATCGACAAATCCACTGCTGACCCCAACGAGTGCCTGATCTGTCACAGAGTGCTGAGCTGCCAGAGTTCACTCAAAATGCATTATCGTACTCACACTGGAGAGAGGCCGTTCAAGTGTAAAATCTGTGGCCGTGCCTTCTCCACTAAAGGGAACCTTAAAACTCATTATGGTGTCCACCGGGCCAATACTCCTTTGAAGATGCAACATTCGTGTCCTATTTGCCAGAAGAAGTTTACAAATGCAGTTGTGTTGCAGCAGCATATCCGCATGCATATGGGGGGACAAATACCCAACACACCAATGCCGGAAAACACCTGTGACAGTACTGATGTGGATCCTACTGCGACTGAGAAGAACGGAGAGGTCAGTCGCCCAGATGAGACCGTGGAAAGCATAGAGATGGAAGAGGACCTGGACTCTCAGGATGGCCCTAGGAGTTCTTCAAAACCTCCTACTCCATACGATGCACAATCAGAATCGCCAGCCACGGCAGCCAGCTTCTCTGGTATTGCAGCACTGGAAAATCAAATTAAGATAGTCAACTCTGCTTTGAACTTGCAGCGGCAAAGCAGCTTGAAGTCTAGTGACAATGGCTCAGCAGAAAGTGATGGCCTGACAAATGATTCGTCTTCTGTGGCGGGAGATCCAGATTATCAGAACGGCAGGAGTCCTGCTGCCTCTGAGTCTGCATCGCTCCAGGCTCTGTCCCCAGCCAATAGCCAAGCTGAGAGCGTAAGGTCAAAGTCACCTAGCTTCAACAATCAAGAAGATACAGGCACGGGAAATAAATCTGAGGGTCCTGAGAACACTTCTGCAGAAATGGAACCGGGGGTCATCGGTGCTTTGGATTTAACTTACGGCAATATTGGTCGAAAGGTCATTAAAGAAGAACCTGGGTTACACTTTGCAAATGGAGAATACGGTGAGTAACACGAAATGCTGGCAATAACTTGGGTGGGGCAGTAGGACTGGAGGAAACCCTTCTCTAAAAGGACCAACAGGAGTCAAACCTCCTCAGCTTTCCCCTCTTCATTCTCCTCCATTAGAAAAAGGGGCACACGCTCTTGAAAGGTTTCCTGACTCTGAGTGCTGCTGTCTGACTGCTGTCATCTCCTGCAAGGGGTAGCATAGAGGTCCTTAAAATAAATAGAGGCTGGGCACTTATATCTTTCATGGGCTCACCTGATCCCTCCCTATAGCTCTCCAAAAGGTACACATTTGTGTTTCATGGAAGACTGCTTAACCTGAGAATGTGGCATTAAAACTCTGGAATACTTTGTGGGGTTTTTGAGCCCTTTAGCACTGAGGCAAATTTGACCAGAAGTGAGATTTCTAACTCCTAAGCTCACAAACAAAAATGAGGATGAGCTGATCTCTTTCAGAGCATACTAGCAGCCCTACCACACGTCTTTGGAGGGCTTTGCAGGCGTGCTTTTTGGGCACGTGCATGTCCAAAGGCAGGGCCTCTGGTATTGTAGCCATATTTAAGCTTGGAAGCAGGAGGAGTTTGGGATAAACATTATCTTCGCTTTCTTTCCAGGTCGAAGTAGTATTCCAGCTGCTTTTGTTAGAGCCCCACCAGCCCTCATAAAAATGGAGATGCCCGGTGAGCGTCCCATTAGCACTAGCCATTTCATTGGCCCACCAGCTCTCTCCCCTGGTGTTGCCCCTCTCCTTGTGCCACGACCGAAATTCTGCCGTCCCGCCAAACAGCACATCTGCACTACGTGTGGGAAGAACTTCTCTTCTGCCAGCGCCCTTCAGATTCACGAACGGACCCATACTGGTGAAAAGCCATTTGCCTGCACCATCTGTGGGAGAGCCTTTACAACAAAAGGAAACCTGAAGGTAAGCTGTCTCTTAAACTGTGATTTACTTTGTCAGGGGAAGCCATACCATAAGAGGGAAACGCTATTCCTGAGGCCAGTCCTGCCTTTGGGGACAACTTTAATTTTTCTTTTAGTTCCTCAAATTGTTATCTTTGACTTTTGTCTCTCCTTCATGAGTTTCTTTACACAACTTGCTAAGCAGCGTACTGAAATCATCTGCAGAAGTCTTTGCTACTGTCTTTCACTTTTGTTTTTGGATGGTGAGAAAGGCTTAGCCCTTACTAAGCAGATGGTTTTATTTTCCTTTGGAGTTGGATGCCTCAAGACATAAAACATTTCGTAGACTGAATGCTACAAAATGACGCCTACAGAATACACGCCTTAGACTGCACTGCTTGAAACACCGTGCAGGACAAGGAGGCATATAAGTGAGAGGATAATCCTGAGATGGCACAAAGTACTTGGGGATTTCTTTGTCTAGGCACTTGCTGAAGAAGTCCTGCGAGTCTGTCCTCACTGTCAGATTAATCCATTTGCCCTGTAAGGGACTTGCAGCGCTTTCACTTGCACAGAGGCTTCTCACTTCCCATGAGAACCTCTGCAAGCTCTTCAGTGCTCTTGCATAAATGCTGATGGGGATGGAAAACACTCTGCAGTTTGTGAGCCGTCAGTTGCTGGAAGCACTAGTAATATGTTTGTGGTGTGGAAGATTTTAGCTTAGGTGTAACCTCTCTTCCAAATTCCTTGGTGAGTTTTTTGCATTAACTAGTAATTTTTTTCACTGTAGTCTGTTCACAGCAAATAATGTGGCTTTTACTTTTTGAGGGAGAGAGGGGCATCTTTGCCAACATCACTTACAATAAGTGTGAAAACACGGTCCTACAGACAATTCAACAGTAAATGCTAGAGAGCCACGGTGATGTCAGGCAGTAGAATGACTGTATCTTACGTATGCCAGGAAGAGAACAAAGACAAGAACTAGCCAGCTTAAATACCTGACCTGAATGCAAATTGGGCATACATGACTTCTTTTGAGCAACTTGGCTGTAAGCAAAGTAGAACTTGTGTATACCATAAAAGAACTGCAGTATTAATGATCCTCTTTGCTTTTTTTCCCCTCTGGAAGGTTCATGTAGGAACTCACATGTGGAATAACTCTGCCAGGCGGGGAAGGCGGCTTTCAATTGATAACCCCATGGCTCTGTTGGGGAATGATCCCAAGAAGGTATCTGAAATGTTTCCGAAGGATATAATGCCTCCTTCAGTGAGCATTGACCCCACAGTCTGGAATCAGTATGCAGCGGTACTCAGCAATGGCATAGCGATGAAGACTAACGAGATCTCGGTGATCCAGAGCGGTGGCTTACCTACCCTTCCAGTCACCATTGCGGGTGGTTCAGCAATAAATACTGCTACGGTCTCCAAAATGGATGGGACCCAGTCTGGGACTGGTTCTGATACGGAGAAGGCCAGTGGTGCTGCTGCAGACAATGTGCCAAAACACCAGTTCCCTCACTTCATGGAGGAGAACAAGATTGCTGTTAGTTAAAAACTCTAGTGAAGTTGACGTACAGAAAGAACAAATATATATATACACAAACATATATTTTTAAGAGATTCCACTTCAGCCTCCTATTTTCCTATTGATGTGCAAATGATTTTATGGTTGTCTTTGTAAGAGTTGCCCAGAGTACAATCATGATATTGCTTTGCAAATAGTAAATAATAAAGAATAGGATTTCCTTCTATTTGGAAAGATGCGGGTCTTGCAAAGTAGTTCTTACGTGTGACTTTAATATGTACAGCCTTACAGAAGTTTCTACAACTTGAAATTCCAAAGGTTAGAATATTTACCTCTTTGTTTAGAGTGAAGTACTTGGGGGATTTGAATCGAGTGGAAACAACCTACTGTTGATGGAAAAGCTTCTATTTACTGATGAGAAATGAAAACTATTGATGCGGGTAAATATCCTAGAATGTCTGCCACCCTCTTAGAAATAGTTTTTCTGTTTGGATTTTTGGCTCTGTGTGGTTTCTGAATGTACTTTTTACTATAATGGCTATAAAAACTCAAATTTTTTTTAATTCCTTTTTTGCCTCAGAAGTTCTATAAAAAGAAAGTTGCTGTTTTTCTTTAATCACTGCTCCTAAGGAATTAATTCTCTGTATTGTTGACTGCTGCTTATTTAATACTTACTACTAGGACAGTCCTTCAAGTATAGTGCCAAAACTCCTACTTCCAAAGATGTGCAGTTTTTCCTAGATGTTTTATTTCAATACCGAGAGCCCCAAACAAGCATGGGTGGGTATGTATATACTTTTTTTTTTTTTCCTCCTCTCTCTCTTGAAAGGGAAGACTTGCCTTGGGAAGTCAGGTCTAAAAGCTCTGCAAGGAATCTCGGGTGACTGTTGCAATTAGGCATGGGAACTGGTTTCCTTAGCAAGAGACTTTTTTTTTTTTCATTTGGGTAATTTAGAAGATCAGTCTGTGTAAACCTGTATTTAAATATGAAGTATTCATGCTTAGGTTAAATGTTTTGTGGGTTTTTGGATGGCATTCCT
>NW_010510231.1:10809-11830 GCF_000687285.1 Phaethon lepturus
TTCTTGGTGGTCTGTGAACTTGCATTCTACCAAAATGGTAATTAATGATCCATGTGTATTGTATGAAGGTTGCTGGGATAGTCATCTGGATTCTAAGTTATCTACCTCATTTGTTCCTTTTGTAGTTGTAGTGTCTATTTTTCTATTAATGACCACTGTAATGAACTGAGATTCAAGCAGGTGCTTCCATGCACTATCTGAAACCAAAACCTGATGTATTAGTGGAAGCACCTGAAGACTTACTGGACTGACCTTTCACTATTCCTCTAACGTCTGCTGGAACTCTATATGTAATGGGATCTAAACCAGACTGGAAAGTGAGCATTTGGTATGGAAGGACTGAACGATGGAAAGAAGTCTAGTTGTTGACTGCAGGAAAGCTTCAAGTCCAGTCTCCGTTGTGGAAGGCCCCAAAAATGCAGATTACCAAAAGTTTGTGTAATGTTGTTGCACCTGATTCTTGCTTATGATCTCTGTATGCCGAGTTGTGCCTTTCCTGCTGGACTTGTAAGTAAGAACATACCAGTACCTGTTTACACTGTAAAATGGATATTGTTACATAGACCATGCAAAAGGCATCCCAATTGTCAAGTTTTCTGCATTGTGAATGTATGACTTTTAAGAACTCTGTAGTTTTGAGTATCTACTGATTCGTTTCTGTTGGCATTTTGAGAATAAATTTTGGGATGGCTTTTTCACACTTACTGCTTAAATTTTTCTGGCAAAGCGTTTGTCTGCTGAAAAGTTCAATAGGCGGCATGCTGTCTCCACTCCAGTGACTTTTTAAATCCATGATCCAGGGTTATGCTTTAGTTTGTTACTTTAAACAACAGAAGTCGGGTAGCAGTGCAGGAGTCTCTAGATCAGTTTCTTGGGAACAGCTGGGGTTCGATATAGGGATTGGTACTTGGCAGGTACGTAGATTCCCACGCTAGAATAAAATGACAGTAACGTGAGCAGTAATTCCTGTACTGTGATCACCTAGATCACGCCTGACCTCTGTACCGGGGAAGATTATGCA
>NW_010510232.1:0-228 GCF_000687285.1 Phaethon lepturus
CCCCCCCCCAATTCTGCTGCGGCTTCAATAAAAAAAAAAAAAAAAAGACAGAAAAAAGGAGGAAAAAAAAAAAGAGCACAAAGATGTAGCTTGCAACAATACCTGCGATGGTCCTCGCTCTCTCCTCTCTCTCCTGCTGGCTCGCTCTCCTCCTCTTCCAGAGCACAGTAGCCAGATTAGATCCTTAGAAAAAAAAATGTGAGAAATAGCACAATTCTCTTTTTTTTT
>NW_010510233.1:0-238 GCF_000687285.1 Phaethon lepturus
CCAGGCTCGGCCGCACTGCAGAACCAGCACCCAGCCAGGCTGTCGCCCACCAAGGGCTTTTCACACATCGAGGCTGGAGGGAATTAAGAGAAATCACCTAAAGGTGTGAATCCCTGCCTGCAAATGTGCTAAATCCCAAGCGGATACGCTCCTTCAGGAGCAAAGTGGCTTTAGCTGGTCGTGTCTTAATCTGCCCTGGCTTAGGCTTGGCATGCTCCCACACCGACGGCAGGGCCGT
>NW_010510234.1:0-332 GCF_000687285.1 Phaethon lepturus
GCGGTGGGAACGCTTTCCCTGCGCTCGCCGCGATGGCTCCGGGTCTTCCTCCGAGCGCGCCGATAATTCAGAGTCGGAGAATGCGGCCGAGCAGCTCGAGCGTGTGCGTCAGTTCGCGTTTGCTCAGCCTGAATCGCGTCTCCAGGCTTGCTCCCCGTTTGTAGCTCTTTCTAATCTGAATAATTCTCTCTTGCTGGGATGCTTTTTCCATCCTCTCCACCTTCCCTGAGGCAGGTGAATGCGGAGGATGACCTTTTGTTCACGGCAGCGGGGGATGAAGCCACTAAAGCGCCGAGCCGGCTGGGCCCGTGTCCTGCCGGCGCTGATGGCAC
>NW_010510234.1:382-1762 GCF_000687285.1 Phaethon lepturus
GGCTCTGATGAAGCCATCTCCATCAGGGAGCCGTAGCCACCCTTCCAAACAGTCACCCTGGCGCGGCAGGCTGTGGGACCCGTGCGTGGCCGGTCTCCTCCGGACATGTCACCGCTCCTCTCTGGCTTTCCCTGGGTAGAATGAACGTGAGGATGAGGCTTTTGCCTGGTCTGTTGGGGCTTAAAGCCCTTCAGGCAAGGACTGTCCGTGTCTCCGTGTGCCTGGGCAGAGCAGAAACGATCCCCAGTTTAGGAAAGTCCCACCGTGTGTGTCTGAGCACTGCTGGTTGTGGGTCTGGGGTTAATGTAAAGGTTTCTGTAAGAGCCATGGCGATGTGGGGGAAGTTTCCTGAGCCACACGTTTAGTGGTTACTGCACTGGGATTGAACTATGAATTTCCCTGTGTTTGGTAACATCATTCCTCTTACGGGCCTTGGGACTTGCGATTTTATTTCTCTTCCATAGTTAATAAACAGTGAAAGTGGAACGAAGCTTTGCTGCTTCTGTGCCCTTCTGCTGCTTGTTCCCTCTGCAGCAGCTTGGAGACCACGGGGGGATTACCCGTGGGCTCCCAGGTGTGCCGGCATGAAAGGCAGAAAAAAGACACATGGGAGATGATCAGCTTAATCCAGGTCCGTCCGCGCTGCGCCGTGTCGGGCGGGCACGGGGGGCCATGGGGTTTGCCTTCCCGGCGCTGGGAGGTGGGAACAGCGCGTGCAAAGCATCCAGCACCGGCTCTACAAATGTCTTAAGCAGCTGACGCCAGTTGGCAACCAGTTTGCACGGAAAGATTAGAAGAGACAAACCCTTTGAAGAGAAACCCTTTTGCTTTATTAGGAAAAAATGCTCCTTGCCCCATGCTGGCCTGGTCAGGGGAACCCCGAGCCCGTGTGTGCAGTCCAGGCAGGGAAAGCCCTGCTCTGCTCCCCTGCTGATAACTTGGGAGGGCAACAGCCTGCCTTTCTCTACTGTAGGTTTATTTTTATTGCAGCTTAAGAACAGTTTATTTTAACCTCCGTGGTGCAGACGGGTCCTGAGGGGAGCTCCTCGGGGCGGCGCGGGGCACGGGCACGCTCCTGCGGTTCCTGTTGCAGGAGGTCGTCGGAGGGGCAGTTGCCGCGCAGGCGAGGCGTGGGGCGTGTGCCGCTCTGCTGGGAAGCGGGCTGGATCGGGTGCGATCGAAATACACACAGAAATAAAAATACCCTGCCTGCAAGAGCAGATGGCGTGTCTGGGGTGAGAGACAGAGAAAGAGGGGCAGCCCCGGAAAATGAACAGCTCGGTGCTCCGGTATGTGCTTCATCCTCAGTTTTCATAAAAGTCGCCTGTGGGAGGTGAGTTTTCCCTTACATGCTCCCAGACAGGGCCGTCTTGCCAAGCC
>NW_010510234.1:1930-2294 GCF_000687285.1 Phaethon lepturus
CACCCGCCGTGGTTCGCAGCCCACCATGCCGGGAGGAGGCAGCGGGACTGAGGCAGCGGTGCCTGAGGACACGCGTGGGCGAGGGAACGTGAGCGGCTCCAGCCCCCTTGTTTTCGCTGGCATCTTCCTTCCTTCCTTCCTCGCGCCCACCCGCCTCCGCCGCGCTTGGCGCGAGCTGACGGCATGCTGCTGAGCAAAGGGGACAGAGCCCCCGGCCCTTTCATTTGAGCAGAAGCTCGTTTTTGATGACCGCGGGGGAGTGGCAGGGCTGGCTGGCACCCGCTTGGTTTGCAGCCCCGTTTCTGCGCCGTGGAGGCGGCCTGCCCCCCTTCGGGGGGGGAGGCTGGGGGGTGTCCCCCCTGCC
>NW_010510234.1:2418-3632 GCF_000687285.1 Phaethon lepturus
GCCCCCCCTTGCGCTGTTTGGTTTCCACGAGCCTCTTCCAGGGTTTGTCTGCGGATGGGGCTGGTTTTGGAGCCCTCAGCTTGAGGGATTTAGTGAAGTTAATGAGTGTGTTTAGCTTTGCACATAACTAATTTCTCTCGCAGCTTGTAAAGGCTCCTGGGGGAGCTGGGCTGAGCCAAGGCACAGGATGGCAGCAAACGCCGTCTGCGGAAATCTCGGAGATGTCGAGCTGCTGCGAGGAGAGCTGACGTGCGGCTGAAAGCTGATTTTCCTCCCGAACTATGGGTGGGGCAGAGTGGCCCCTACCCTGCTCTCCCTCCTTTCCTGTGGGCAGGTGCCCCGGTGGGAAGCGGGGACAGGGTGGTGCAGAGCTCTGGGGTGGCACAGCTCTCCCGGCTGTCCCCTGTCCCACGCGGTGTCAAAGGGACACCTGGACACAGAGGCATGCTCTGACAAGAGGAGGTTCGGAGACCTGTGCCAGCTGCAAAGCTAACATCTGAAGCACCTAAGCGTAAAGGGAAACGCACACGACTCCTCTATGCGTGAAACCCTGTTTTGCTCAAAGGGGGTGGCCGAGTCCCCCCCGCAGCGTTGCCCTTGCCCCTTGTCCAGGGACGCTTGTGTAACTCGGGGATCCAGTTACTGCGCGCCGCGGTGCCGGGGCTGCTGGGCCCAGCTGCTGCCCCGGTGCCGGAGCGCTGCGCTCCGGCGAGAGCCAAGCAGGTATTGCAGTGCTTCCCATCTGAAGTAACAGAGTTTGACCTCCAAGGAGCCCTCCCTTGGGAGGGGAGCAGGAGATAAGAGAGATGGAAAAGCTGAACCGAGAGCAGCTGTGGGCTGCCGGCGGTTTCCAGCGGGTTCCATCTGCTGCCGTCTCCCCTCTGCGAAGGGTTAATGCTGGTTATGCTCCAGATTACTGTGGTTGCAAAATCTTCTGTTTCTGAAGCTGGTGGGAGGAGACAGTGTCCCCAGGCTGGTACCCTCAGCTGGGGCGGGATGCGGGCAGTTCACCCTTGCTGAACCTCGGGGAAACACGAGGTGCTTTTCCCATCCCAGCCTCCTCGTTGCGAGCCAAGAAATATAAATCTTGCTGCAGCCGTAGGCTGCCCTGGATACTGGAGCTAAATTAGGGACCTGGGAAGTGTCACCACACACACCCAAATATGTTCGATGCGGAGCTCCCGTGACCGTCACGCCAGGATGTCAGCCGCTGG
>NW_010510234.1:3771-4146 GCF_000687285.1 Phaethon lepturus
GGGAGCGGCCGGCTCCCTCCTAAAGAGGAGAAGCTGGTGAGAAGCTGGTGGAAGCGCTGCCCTCGCCCTGCCTGGACCAGGACCAAAGGGTGCTTTCCCACCCCTGCGCCATGCTCGGCTCATCCCCGGCTGCCCGGGAGCCGGTGCTCGGTGCTGAGGGCAGGACAGAGGTGGTGTGGGTCGCCTGTGGGTTGCTTCTACGGTGACCTGGGCATCACCACGTCCCTCCTGCAGCGGTAATGGCCTTCCCCAGGCAGCCTCACTGCATCTGGCCTTCAGCTCCCCCTCACGCCGCTGCCGCCTGCCACCGGGAACGCTTCCTAAACAGACCAAATCATTCTCTTAATGAGGCTTAATCTGCTCCTCTCGCAGCCG
>NW_010510234.1:4268-4660 GCF_000687285.1 Phaethon lepturus
CTGCGTACAAAAGCAAACGTCAGGGCTGTGCTGGTACAGGTAATGGAGGCTGCTGCCTTCTAGCTCATTAGAAATATAATTAAGCTCCTTTAAAAGCGCTCTGAATGACCTCTAAAAATTGTATATATATTTCTGTACGTCTCTTGTTTGTCTTGTGCAGAATGATGTTAACCGTCTGCTTCCTGCTGTTCAATTTTCCCAGCGCATAATTACAAATTGTTTTTTTCTCTTCAGCTTCCTGACTCCCCGCGCCAGGCTGCTCGGAGCAGAGCTGCGAATAACCGCGCTTTTCTCCAGACCCCTTCCCCGCCTGCGCGGCTGCTGGGGGGGCTGGCGCCGCGCTGGCTTATGGCTTCGGCCGGGTCCCGGTTTTTGGGGGGTTTAGGCATAAA
>NW_010510234.1:5006-5339 GCF_000687285.1 Phaethon lepturus
CAGTTTTTAGGGTGATTAAGCAATAGAGGAGCAAGGAGGGGGGCTGCCCAACCTCTGCCCTGCCTTCCTTTTGCCCCGAGGCGGTCGGTGCAAATGATGTCAAATGGTTGCGCAAAGGGGGTCTTGTCCGCTTCGGCCTTCACTGAGCTTCCAGGTGGTTTGGTGCCAGAAGCCACCTCGCACCCCGTCCACCGGCGCGGGTTTCCTCCACCTTGGGAAGCAGGAGAGCCGCGGAGGCGGGAGAGGCGTGACCAGAACCCACGTAAGGGGGTTACGGGGGGGTGGCTGCAGTGTGCATCCTATTTGTCCCCTTTGCTGTTGCAGGCAGGGATG
>NW_010510235.1:0-70563 GCF_000687285.1 Phaethon lepturus
AGGCCGTTACAGATTAGAGGGGTTGGGTCTCTAGGGCGGCTGCGCGATCTCATTGGTAGAAGGAGGAGCCGCTCCCGCGGGAAGCTGGTAATTGGCGGCGCCAAACGTCTGTCAGGGGAGCGCGAGGAAGGGTCTGCGCGGTGGCCCGCATGCGTCCTGCGCACGGCCGGGAGAGGGCGCGAGGGAAGATGGCGAGGGCAGGAGGGCTGCCCTCGGGGCTGTTACTTCGCCCTGTAGCGACACCCCCGCGGGCAGAGGCTGTCTCTGTCTCCCAGCTTGTGCAGCGCTGCGCCCGCCATCGCGCGTGTGCAGGCGGGGGGGGCTTCTGGTCTGTGGCGCTACCTGCCCCCGTGCTGTGGGGGCGAGTGGGGCCCTTACTGAGGGGAGGGGGGGAGTGAAAAACAGTGTGGTGAACGGGCGGGTCGCTGGGGAAAATGTGAGGAAGGCAGAGGGCCTGGTGTCTTTTGTGAAGTAAATCAACACTTTAAAAGGTTAAGTAGTATGAATTAGGTATATCCGATAAAGGTGAAAAGCGCAATATTGAAAAGGAGAGAAAGAGTTAACGTGTTCCCTTAAGATGTTCTGAATCAGTGGGGTTTTTTTTATTGTGGGATTGTTGCTACCGTGTGGGCATTTTTTCCGCCCAGGTAGGAAATCTTGTAGTTCTAAACAAAAATTAATGAAACAGGAAGAGGTTTAGTCTGTTACATGCGTGATTTTACATTTTGGGAAGCCGAGTCCTTGGTAGAAAGGAGGGATTTGTTAGAAGGAAGGATGGATGAGAAAGAAAAGTAGGAGCAACCTGAGACAGAAAGGCAAAAGTGATGTTAAAGCATGAATGGTTTCCTAGTGCTGTTATGACAGAGATACTGTTCAGCAACAAATTAATTTTTCTGAAAAGTAACAAGTGAAATCTATAAGATTTTATTTAAAAATAAAGTGACTTTTATTGGCAGACTTCAAAGCTGCTACCAACGGTATGCTTACAGTAGAAACAGGTCTGCACCCTGGTTTGTCAGGTAAAAAACTTACAAGTGATGGGCATGAAGACGTAATTAAATTTTTGCAAGAGGTCTGAGAAAAAAAAAATCTTGATTAAGGCCTGGTACTGCACTCACCTTTTTTTCCCTTCGTTGTAGGAAAAGTGAGTTATATTTATTAAAAGACTACAATAATGCAGGGAATTTCTTTAGTAGTAATAAACGAGAATGTGGAATATATAGTCTTCTCTAAAAGCAAAAAAGCTATGTGTATGCAAGTAAAACATGATCTTGCAAGCTGATAGCTATAGGATTTTAGTAAGTAATAAAGGCATGATTAACCTACTCTGATCATAGTGATTTGACTTGCATAACAGACAAAGACTCTTCTATCTGATAGTGGTTTACTTTGCATGGTGAACATAATGTTTACATTATTTGTGGTGTAAAGTGTGTAAGGAACATATGGGAACATCAGGAAGAAGAGCTAGTCAATTCTGGAGACAAATATGTTAGAAATATAATCAAAACAATTTGCTAAAGGTAAAACTGCTTGCTAAATATAAAAAACTGCTTAATAAATTTTTGTATCTTTTACCACTGTATTTGTTAAATCAATGGTTTGGTAGTGTGGGTGGGTAGAATAGAATGTGTTTATTGGGGGAAGGAGTAGTAGATACTGAATTACAGTATTTTTTTTCCAGCCATGCTTGCAGCTTTGTCAGTCTGTATCACAGAGAAACAGCAGATGGATTCAGCATATGATCTGTGGCTCAAAAGAAATCAGATTTGGTAAGCTTTTCCAAAACTACCTACGATTAATACTACTTCCTAAATAATTTTGAAACAATTTTGTTAGACCATATTTGTAAAAGATCTGTATTCTTCATTCTGACGCCATAATGCTTTGAATGATGGCAACTGTCTAGGTGCTCCTAAGGCTGAATTATGCTCGTTGCCAGAATTCTGGAGAATAATGAAAAGATTTGTGTTGCTACTGAGTTACCTTCATTTCAAAGCCATCCCTGTGCAAGGTTTTCAGTTTTCATTCAGATCTGAGATTTCGGGGTTTTCTGTATGTTCTGCCAAGGAGAATGCCATAGTGGCTCTGGAAGGTTCACAGAAGTTGCAAATGGTTTATAAACAGTTCTCATCTTGAAGAAGCCTAGTATAAAGAAATGGTTGTAGGAGTGGAAGGACAACTCTGCTGTTCTTTCCTCTCATTACTTTTGGTCTGTGCGATTATGACAACATATGACATATAGAAAATTAAGATTTGTTTCCCAGAAACTTTTTACCTTATTCAGATGAGTCCTAGGACAGATTAAAGAAACGTATTAGTGAAGACAGCTCATATGTAACACCAGAACTGTTTTCACATTGCTCTCCTACGCAAAGAATTTAACTGTGCTTGGAGGTACTCCAGCTGTATTTCAACAGTAGACTGAACCATACTCGGCATGCGCAGGACTATTCTGCATGTTCGTCTGTTCGAATGCTGGTTTACTTATTACTGTTTTTTACACTAGTAGTAATCTATTTGTTCATCCCAAGACTAATATTGTGAGGAAAAGACATCACATCAGCTAGAAGAGGCTGGCAGGGTACAGGGTGTGTATTGTCATATATTCTATTCTTTTTTTTTTTTTTTAAACTCAGGAGGTGTAGTACTATATTTCAAAAACTTACAAACACTTGCACTCAAATAGAAGTTTGCAAAAGCAAAGTTGCCAGACAGCTTTCATGCAGGGGAGGCCAGAACTGTCATGGTCCTTACTATAACACAGCATGGCTTGTGTAGATACTTTGTATGGTTGGTGATTTTAATTGTGCTAGCCAGTCAGTTCAGTTAGCCACAGTGCATTTCTCTGGTGCTGCCGTGCCATGGCATAGAAGGATGGCAGTAAATTCTGAGCCTACAAGAAATTACCAACTAATACAAAGAGACTACTCAGCCCTTGAGCTGATGGGACATTAAGATCCAATAGCTCAGCCTGGCAGGCTTTTTGTTATGTTAAGCTCAGACTTATGTAGAGAATGGGCGTAAAATGGAAGATTTCCTCTTGCAAAAATTCGGCGAGGTTAATGCTTACTGAAATCCACCTTGCTTTTCAGTAGGTGTTGCTTATGGCAGACAGTTACCATTAAAATGCAAACTGTCATCTCTTACATCTGGTGAAGACCCCAGCAATCCTTATGCTAAGCATAGGAAACAAATCAGGATGTATGGCTTGTTAACAATCTGAATTGTTTCATTGCAGTAACAGCGAAGATTATGTGCTTGACCCAAACAGTTTAAACGGCTAGGGGGTCTTTAAATAGAATGTAAACAGCTCTTTCGTATTAGCATTTGCATGTTGAAAAGTGCTATATGTGCTTTTAAAAACAGGTAAATAAGGACATTTATATACCACTCTAATGGCCAACGGAAATATGATAGCATAGGTAACCCTTAAATGAAAGTATACTAACAGCAGGCATGTAGATGCAGGATGAAACTTGTAAGTTTAACAAAAAAGTGCTTGCTATGTAATTTTTTTTCCGCCCCAAATTCCTTTGATCAGCATTTAATTTCTGTTTATTTTAAATCTAGCCTGTAATCTCATTAGGATAGGGTTTGTCTTTTTGTGGTTGGTTTGCATAGTGATTGGCATAGTTGGGGCCTTGTTTCTATCCTGGAACCTTTAGAAGCTGCCAAAAGAAAATAAATGAAGTCAGTGAGACAAATTGCACTAACACTTTCTGTAGATTAAAATGAGCCTCCATGTTTTCAGCAAGTGGCAGAAAGGACAGAAGTAGAAAGAAGAAATCATGAATTTGAGAGAAGTGGTGATACAATTGGAGGGAATAAAATGATGCATTTGAAGGCAGGAAAATGCAAAGTTCTATGAAGATGTGTTAACAGCATATTGGCAGACTGGGTAGCTGAAGAAGTTTTAGTAAGTTTGGGTTGAGTGAGTGAACGGATGTGATGTGGTTACATGATGCCTGTAAGAAGTAGATACGGTTGTATCTGTATGCATGGGTATACATGGGTGAAAAAACTGTTTCTCTGTGTGTAAACTAGGATGCGATAAGGATCGGGTCTAGCAGACTTGACTGTTTAAAGGCCTGAGCTGCTCAATATTAGTGATACTGATTTGTTCTGTCATGACTAAAATGTATTACTGCACTGACCTAACTATGAATAGAAAATCTTGAAGTTTGTGAATAGTCACAGCATGTATGTGTGTTTCACAGAATCACACAAAATAGTTGGGGTTGGAAGGAATTTTTAAGGTCATCTAGTCCAACGCTGATTTCAATTAATAAGTGCATTGGGTTAGGGTGTGTAGAGATGATGTATAGTGGTAACATCATTCTCTGGGCATCAAGTTCCATAAAAGTGCACTACCATGAAAGAGCCAACACAAAATGCAAGGTTGTAATGGAACAATATACATAAATGGAGTATAATCAGGGTTGCAGTGAAGCCAAAGTGCATGATTGCAGCAAATCTAGAAGTACTCAGCTTCCTTGAAGCTAATTTAGCTACCAATAACAGTGAAACTGTGATAGCAGTCTCCAGAATGGGCTGCACCCTGGTAATTGCCTAGTAGCTGGAATTTGTGGTGTTATTGGTATCCAAGCTAGCTGGATATGTTTAAGTTCACTATGCCTGTTCATGCTGGAACTGATCTGTTTTAGTGTAGGCATATGAAAGCTCTGCGTGTGTGGATTTACAGGGAGTGTTTATAGTGTCTTGGTAAGATAGTAGGTATTTTTCCTAATATCTAGACTGGTACATAAGAATTTTAGATTAGAGGTTTACAATTTGAAGTTCTAACAACCTTGCTGAGACTTTGTGACTCCACACATTAAAGGGATTGTGGTTTATATACATCCAATAGCTCCAGTCTTTGCTGGCTCTTCGGAAACAGCACTGAGAAATAGTGTGCTACAGGAAATGCCATACTTTTCTCCCTGCGTCAATCTGAATTGTGATGGCAATAGCTTCCCGTGACTGCTATACTGACAACAATTTCCTGTGGCTCTGAGGAAGGTCTGAGGGTCTCACAAAACCTCCACAAATCAGGGCTTAGGGACCACAGTTTTATGCTGTGTTAATAAATTCATTTTAACATTACTCAGTGTTTTCAAGGCATGATCTGCTACTGTGAAATTTTCAAGACTTTCCTATTTAAAAAGAGAAAGAGTGACCAATGAAAGTCAATGTATGTAAGCAACGCAGAGGAATATAAGCAAACAAAGTAAAGACTGGGTCTTGATTGTATGCTGCAGACTTACTGCTTCTATAACAAGTTAGGAAAGTAATGCTCTTAAAACAATTTTTAATTACATTTAAGCTGTTTTTAAACTTCATTATTGATTTATTGCAGAATTATTGGTTTGGGAGGAGAAAATAATCAGTCATTCCTGTAACATTTGGTAACTGATTTTTTTGTAGCCATATGAACATAGAGCTCATTTGGTTAGGTTTATGAATGATCATTAAAGGATTTGTAAAATCTCACTGCATGCACACATGCCCCAGAAGTCTATCCTGCAATTTGAAAAGTTAATTATATGCTAAATTTCTTGTGAACAAGAGATGAAGTCAACGACTGGGGGTTTACCTAATGTCCATATGGAGAATTGATTTAAATCAATTACCATAGTCGGGGTTGCTTAAAAAAAAATTGCAACTATAAGCGATCCCTTGGGGCGAAGCACTGGCATTAGCTTACTGCTGACATGTCTCACAGTTATTTTATAATTTTAAGGAAATGTAAGTCTGAAACTATTTCCTGTCCTATCTTTTAATCTGACTGATTTCTGCTATCTTCTGAAATCTGTGCATCTGTAGGTACTGGTGGTATCCACATTGTATCTCCATATATTTTTCCATTCAGATAAAAAAACGCACAACTTTGAAGATGCAAAATTGCTAATACTATAATTGTTTCATATTTTGGCATCTAAAATCTTATCTCTAGTTTTGCATGCATACATTATAACTGTCTTTTATTAAAAGATCTTTCATTATTTTAGTATAAATAAAAAAATGAATTCATCCTGCACTAAAAACTACATCTATAGTATCTCTCAAACCATGGTCATTGTTATTAAATTATTAACTTTTTAATTATAACATTCTTATTAGATCAAGTGCCAGTCCTTTTCCCACACATATACACTGGTCCCCTTCCACAGTTACTTATTACCAGTATTAAAAGTTGTGGGTGTGGAATGAATTTATTCATTTATATAATACAATTTTGTAGTGCCCAGCTAGATCAATCAATTTTATTGAGTCTTGAAGACTCGGTCACATTTTAGACTAATTTTGATTTACTAAAACATCAAAGAGCAGCGTTTGCAGGGTATCCTTTTCAAAAGTACTGTCAGGACAATTCAGCCTTCATAGGGCTGTGGGGCAGAGATGTGTTGGTGTACCTACAGGAGGCTGTTGGGCTAGGACACCACTCTGTCAGCGCATGAGCTGCCTTGTCTCTGAGTCAGGTATGAAATACTCCAGTTCCTTCTTGCTGGAGCTACAAACCTCATGATGGGCTGGCAGTCCATTTGACCATTTCTTCATCAAGTATGGCAGGCAGGGAAGTAATTCCATTCCCCTGCTCTGATAGTCCAGGTGGATTCAGTCGAGGAGGTGCTAATTGGTTAACATGGGCCTAAATGACTAAGAAAGTTCATTTTCAGTAGTGGTTTAGTTACAGGGGAAGGTATTTACATGACCTAATTGAAGTGCCTGGCTTAAATGGCCAGTTTAGGAGCTCTGTTAGTAAAGAAAGGAATTGCTTTCAGGACAGTGGTTCAGAAAAGGTTGCTAAGCTAACTCCGAAGTGACCTCAGAAGCCCATCTGTCCTTTTGACTATACAGGTAGTCTAGTTCCACAGTTTAAACATTGAAATTGTGATTATCACCTGTAATTAGAACTAAATAGTTCTAATCAAGCTCCCTATGTTTGATAGGAGGTGGAAAAGCAACCATGTCTTGCAAAATGTTTAGTTGTGTCTTATGTAGACACTTAGTTGTGAAAATCTGCTGCAGTTCTTCACATTCCTTTATCTTTAGGTATAACTTACTGCTCTAAAACACAGTCATGGCTTTCAGAATCCATAGGGTTGCTGAAAGTTTAATTTAGCAGAGAGGTGGTTTTGTTTTGTCTCCTGCATTCATTTAAAAATGTACATTGTTGATCTTTTAAAGATCTCCCCTGTGATGATACCACCTCCTTTGACATACTACCAGTAATTAGTGAATAGATACCTGTTCTGTGTCCTCTAAATCTTTACTCTTTCAATTGCAGATTGAAAAGAAATCTTCTAAGTTTTTTCATTCCTTAATTATATGTTTAGCACTGACGTTTATGGCACAGTATCTGTCAGTTATTCATTGAAATACGGTCCTAACATGGCAAGCAGGACTGGGCCTTACCTGAATTTGAGTAGGAGATCCCTACAGAATCCTCAAGTGATTTGCTAATTGAGTCAGTAACAGTCTTTCCCTGAATCAGTGCTAAATCAGCATCCTACACTGAGTAATGGCTCACGTAGCAGAAGAGTTTGCTCACATAAACTATTACAGAAAAATTCCCTTTATGGATACTCTGTTCTGACTGAAGAAGGCTTTCCAAAGTGAGGCCTTGTCATGCAACTTGTAATTTTCATAGTGCAATTTTTAACTGTGACTATCCTTTGCAGATACCCTTACTGCTGTGGCATAATCACTTCAAGCTGCCCTAGCACCAGTAGAAATGGCCTTGATGCTTATTGGTGCCACAGCTGTTGGTGTGGAGAGCCCTGCAGTTGTGCCAGCTCTAGTTGCTAACCGAGTTATTTCTTTTACTTTGCATAACAGAAGAAACAATTCTAGGAGTTCTTGTAAAGGCCAGTCATTGCTAATACTGGTATGTTATGTAGCCTTAGCCTGAGGTTTCATCCTTTGAATGGCTCTCTTTGAACCTGAAGATCTGCTCTGGGACTAAACTCACTTTCGTCTCTCTGTATTTTTAAAGTAACTGTCCAAGAATTAAGAAAATAATTCCTTCAAGGAAGCTGTTCCAGAATAGGGATTGGGGAGTAGCCCTTGTAGTATTCCTGGTGGTACTGTCATTTGACTTGAAATGTAGAACGAGCAACTGAAGTTCTTCTGGTGCTTTTCCTAAGAGTTAGGATATTAGTCTTGATGATGACTTTGATATTTTCTTTTCTGTGGTGGAGTGGTTTGTGAGTTGGGTTGTTTTGTTGTTTGTTTGTTTTTTGGTGTGGGTTTTTTTTTTTTTTTCCCCCCAGTTAAGTTGAATGCAGTAGCCTTAGGTATTAAGTTGTTGAAATGTGTTAAGTTCTGCTCTGGAACAGGGTTGGGTTTTAGCTACTACATTCCCATCTGAGACAAAGGCTTAGAAGCTTCTTTTTGGCTTTAATTCCCTGCCATAATGTCCTCTTTTATCTTGTGACAGGTACTGCATTAAGCCATGATAATGATGGGTTTTAGAATCACAAGGATACTTCTGAATCACTCAGATTCATTTGTAAAAATGGCAGGTTCTGCAAAATTTTACGTTGCTTTATACTTTGAGCAATATAAACCAGCTTCTTGGGATCTGTGTCCTCCTTCCTTAGCTCCTGAGTTCCAGTCAAGAATGTCTAATTTCATGAATTTTGAAATTAGTGGACACTTAAGTATTCTGTAGGATGAAAGGGGCTATTTGTAATTAAGATTATGTAAGAATTTACATTTTAAGCTCTAGTTCTTTCTTATTACTTTGGGACACCTATGGGAAAGACTTCTAGATTTCTGTCTGAAAAATATTAGGGGAATAAATACTTTTTATTCTAACTAAATTAAATGGAAATGAAGGAATGGTTAATTTATCAAAAGATAAACACTCTGTAGCTCTAAGTCTCAGTCATTCCAGTTGGCAAAATGAAGTTGTGGTGTGATTAAATGATCACAAACTGTATTTCAAGTAATGCAATATATCTTGGCAACATTTTGTGTGTAAGTGAGTTTCAGAATATCTCCTCCGAAATGGAGAAATTTGTATGGCTAAAGGTATGAAAAATGAGTTATACGGTACTGAAAAAGGAAACCAAGTACTTAAATGCTATCTAGACAAATGCATGTTAAGGGACAAAAGATGTGTGTGCAAACTTACTTTTGGCATTGCCTAACTCTTCTGTTCTTACCCTACTGTCTTTTCCTGTTTGTTTTGTTTTGTTTTTAAATTAAGGTTACAAATACAATTATTTTATCTATGAATACATTACCTTGATCCATTAATTTCTGTTCAGTCTCCTTAATTATTTAAGAATGCTGTTTGTGAGAAAGGTCCTTGGAATGTTTGTGGCAAATAAACAAGGCAATAAGTATTAGTCAAATATGTGGCAGGAATATATCTAATATGAACTAAAAATGTTATACTATGAAAGATGAGTATTTTAAGTCTTACATAAAGAGAATAGCAAGAAAATATTGTATACAAGTATTTACTGGAAATTTCCAAGTAAACCAAATCCTTCAAATTCCTTTTAGCTTGTCAGTACTTTTTTTTTTTTTTAACAATTTGTAGGTTTGGTTGTCTTTGTCAGATCACATCCAGTGTGATTTTCTTATGGGATGAGCAAAGCAACTGTATTTCTTTGCACCAGAAAATAGGAGCTGGAAGTATTTGGGTAGCATCTCTGAAAACCATATTTAATACTTACTGATGGTCATCTGTATTTTGGGAGAAGAAATTGTATTGAATGTCAGGGTCCCTGGAAAAAGCAATAATCAAATAATAGTTGGTATTCAGCTGAAACATTAGACTTCCAGTTACAAATACTAAATCTTACTACTTAACAACGGATTCTGCACATTATTATATTTTGTTTTAAAATATCTGACACCATATCTGTTGTTTAGGATTCTTCAGTGAGTATTTTGGTTTAATATTAGTTATCTGTAGAGCATCGATTAGATGTTAAATAGTTATTTTCATGATTGCTGAAGAGGTCTATGCAGCTGCAGGTAAAGAAATATCTAGGAGATTCACTGTCCTTTTGAAATTTGGAGTACATCTATATTCAAATTTGTGTTTAATGAAATAATAAAGGAACAAAGATAGGGACAAAAAGTGTCCTCTATTTGCATAGGGTAGCCAGAACTGTTACTTACAAGTTGGATTATGTTTGATTTTGTGAGAAAATAGGCAATCAGTCAATTAGTTACTGTTGCATACGTGTTGGGTGGGGGAGGGAAATTACTCATATGGAAGTGGAAGGAAAATGTTTTCAGAAGGACATAACTGTCACCTTGTTTTTCTTAGCTGATGTAAGACTGAGTATTGGAGAAGTTTTCATTTGTCTTACAACTGAACTGAGGTGGGAAAATACCTTGATAAGCAAGTTGAAAAGAAGATTGAGAATTTTACTTGCCCCTTTCCATTTCTTTCTTTTACTAAGCCCATATACTACCTAATTCATTTGGGATGTTTAAACTAACTTGTAAATTATATGGGCATATAATTAAGTAACACTTCTTTAACACGTTGCCAGGTATAACCCAAGTTACTGTAGCAGCCTATGTGACTCCATGCCAAGGGTGAGGTGGAATACCGTTACTTTAAACGTTGTTTCTTTCCTACCAGAGAAAGTCCTTCTACAAGTCCTCCCAAGGGGATGTATTTTACTGCTGGGTAAGTTATTCATTTTGTGACAGAAGAAGACTGACATCCAATGTCTCGTGCAGTGGTTCAGCTGACTAGTTGCAATCTGTTAAGCTGCTGGAAGTTGTTTGTGTTTGATCATAACTGGTTTGAAATGCTTTTGTTTGGAAAGGACCAAATTGCACTAAGTGAAAGTACAGTTGAAAAGTTTCTCAGGATTTTCCATGCCATTCCTAAACCTTTCCCCCAAATTATTTTTGGTGTTGGACACATGCATTGCTGTGTATACTATTATGTAGTTAGTGTAAAATACATGAATATTTACCTTTAAATTATATGCAGTGTGCTTGTTTGCATAGTGAAACAGGATACACTTTCCTTTAAGGATAAGTGTTGGGGTGTTTTTGTTGTGAAAAAGCACATTAAGAAATTCTGTAATTATTTTCCCTTCATAAATATTAGTATTGGGTACATAGCAGATAAGAAACATTCTGATGTCCCCCTGTTAAAGCACTGACATCAAAATACAAAATGTATTCTAAGGTGTGATAGATGAACACCTTCCTTCAGAGTAGGAATTAAACCCATTTACTAGAATGTCTTTATAAGCATTTAGGGCCTTTGAAAACAGACCTTAAATCAATTGGTGAAAATCCTCAGTGTCCAAAGCAAATGGTAATTTTGAAAACTCAGAACTGTTTTTCCTCCATAGTCACATGGCAAATCATTGACAGTGGTGTAAACACGACCATGTTCCTGTAATTGCTGGAGGCAGCTGCTCAGCAGACCTAAGAGTAGTTCTCTTAAATTGATGACTTCAGTTCATGTCTGCTGAGCATCAAAGACCTAGTTAATTTCTGACAATTAAATGGAATCCTTTATTTCTGCAGTTGTACCTCTTCTTCATCAATAGCTCTTATTTCATCTAGGCTTTTGTTCTGTCTTGTTCCTTTTTTCATAAACATTTCTCTTGGCCATCTATGAATAATATACAGGAATACAGGGAAATCATTGAACAAGATAATCTTTTTCTAAATTAAAATAATTTGACCAAGGTCTCTCAAGTATATTTGGTTCTTTTGCTTAATTCTTGAGCTGTTTATTCCCACTGTCCCTTTCACACATTTCTTTTTAATTTTTACTGCTATTAGTAATTATCTTTCCTCCTTTAAATATTGTGTCGAGCTGGCACTTAAATTGCTTGTTACAATCACTGGCTCTTAAAGTGCTTTACAGAACACTGACTTACATAGTCTACATTTTTTTAAAAGAGAGAAAGGAGGGAAGAGTAGGTTGATTGTCTTTAGTACTTGACTCAGTCTGCCACACCAGCTTGTGCACTAGCCTTCAGTTAAGAGCTAAGATCAAAGCAAGCTACCAAACAGAGGTACAGATATGGTAATGTTTATTTGGGCAGTATATTGGCCAAGGTTTGTTGGTTTTGGGTTTTTTGTTTGTTTTATTTTTTAATTTTCCTTTCGATTAAAGTACTTTCAAAAATGCAGATTGAAGGTACATGGAGGTGTCTCTATAGGTTTGTATGGAGCACAAAACAACTGGCCCCAACCCTGGTTGTAACTTTTACCTGCCACTGTAATACAAATAACTATGCAGCTTTTCCTGCAGTACCAGAAAGACTATTTGTATCACATATAATTGTGTTGCATTTTATCTTCCAGACCATATTATAACTGCAGTGTTGTTCCTATCCTGATCCCTGCCTGCCTCCATGCAAAAATAACTATCACAAATTAACGGCTATATTGTTCAAGAATTAGTTGGTTTGGGATGGGTTGTTGTGGGTTGAAACCCATGTGCTACTACTGTCATGCCTGTAATACATTGGTGACTGTATGTAAGAATACATTATTGCTGGAGCTAGGATAAATCGGGAGGCCTAAACTCAACTATAGGTAAGTTAGCTTGGTAATTAATTTAGAATTTCTCATAGAAGTCTTTTGAGCAAATTACAAAAGTCTCTTTTGCCTTAAATAATATGTCAAAGCAATTCTTCTGTTCTTTGGTTGTGGAAACACAGTGGTGTTTCTTGAGGCTGTTCTACAGCTGTAGACAAGCTCTGTTGACCCCAAGATCCAGAGAACTTACAGCTTTTGAGGTGTGGCTTTTCCTTATCTGTGGACCCTGGAGATAAATCTCACGTCCAATAGGAATAACAGAGATGGTAAAATACTGACCTTAATTACTTACAGAAATGGGAATCCTACATAGTCAATTCTCATTTAGTTTTTTGTGCTGACAGAGCTTAAGAAGATGGGACAATAGAGGAAATAGAACTGACTGGTAATCATTTGGAACGTTTGTACTACCCGAGCTGAGGCAAGCAGCTGCCAACCCATCTCCGACACTGCGTCCTTCTTTTTGTCGCTTATTTGTAGCTTCAGCTTTGCTGGCTGTGAAACATGGACAATAACTTTTCTTTCATAGAAGTGTAATGTGGTTTAATTATAGTGAATGTTTAAAAACAACTTGAGGATGAAAAGTGCCATGTAAGTGCTAAACGTTATCCTTGACAAAGACACAGTAACCAGGCAATTAGTCTTTCAGATGCATCTGGTTATTCCATAAATTACAAATTAATTTCTATCCTTAAATTAAGCGTTATTGACACATTCAGGTTTCTTTCTAATTGGTTCACATGACCGATTGGATGTATTTCAGTAAAATGGCTGGTGAAGGTAAGTGTGTTTTCCAGCTAGACATTGCCTTACATGCAACAATTGTATAAGAATTGGCTACAGATCAGAGCTAAGCACTGCAGGAAGGTCAACAAAATAGAACAAATTTGTACTGGGATTTTCTAGGTAGATTTCAAATGTGTGCTTATAATTGGCAGTCCCTCTTGAAGTCACCTTGACTTCATGGTTTACCTGAATAAGAGTGAGTAACTTTTGTCTCACATCCTTGTCTTATTGCCCACATGCCATTCATAAGGTATGTTTTGTAATTGGATCTTCCTTTGTTTGCTATCTACTATCTATCTGATGTTTTGGAAGTCATAAAATGGAGACACTATGGAACCTAGGATTCCACACTGACGTGGTTCTTTCTGCCTCTCTTGTGATACAGTTTTGAAACAGTTCAAAGGGGAGGGGTGTGGCATAAACGACAATGTATCCAAGTTTTTCAAGCATTTCTTGCTCGCTTAAAAAGGCCAAACAAAACTATTGAAAGCTGTAGCATACTGCTTAGCCCTGTCATCCAGTTAAGCTCTCAGTTAAAAAAACAAAACCAAAAACCAAACAAAAAACCCCAATACGTCACCTCCCCCCCCCCCCCCCCCCCCTGCCCCTAAAATATCCCTGCTCCTTCTCTATACACATGGCACAGAGGTCTGCAGTTCTCATGTGAGGCGGGGGGTGGAAAGCTGCTCTGAGCTGGAATCTTCCCATACCAAGTAACCATCAATATAAAGATATACAGGATAATATTAATTTCTTACAGAATTCCACTGACTTTTGAATCCAGTTACACTGAGGGTGAATTTGTCTCTCATAGTGTCTGCAAACACACACAAAAAAGCACTAACAACAGTTGGAGAGGTCATGGCCCATTTGTGTGTGCTAATGTCTCTGTGCCTGATGTGCACATTTCATCTTTCTATCAGATGCTCTGTTCTCTGACTAAAATTAGAATAAAAACTTGCAGCTAGCAATTTTCAATGCCAGACTTTTTTTTCCCCTGGATTTTCTTTTTTTTTGGTAATATTTTGCTGGAGGATTGGTTCTCATTCCTTCTTTGTCTATCTGTTTCTCTCTTCTTTCTGTCTTTACAGAGATTTCCCTTTTATCCACCCTCTTACTTCCCCAGGCCTCATCTGACGTGCAGGGATTACCAAGTCAAGAAATGCTATCATCACAAGTGATAGACAAGTATTTTCGGGTCTTCTGATCTTGAAAATGTACCTTATACTGTATGTGTCCCTGTCTACTCTGTATTTTTGCATTCTTCATAAAAATAATGAGTGGTCTCTAGTGTTTAATAAAAATGACAAGTTTATAATTAATTATAAAGTATCACAGGTATTGAGGGGAACTATATAGGGAAATAAACTACAGAGATTGCTCTCAGTCAACCTTTTGGGGAGAAGGGTGGAAGGGGAGAGTTGTTGTGTCCTTGTGTCCTTACTTTCTTTGGGAGACAGTACAAATTTTCAGCTATCCCCAGTCCAGAATGAGGACTAGCTGAGGACATTGTTGCCATCTTGTCAGTAGCCTAGGGGTATGCATATAGCATCAGCAGCTGGAGCCGAGTGCTGTCATCCCACCTCATCTTTAACAGTGAAGTTAATCTTGCAAAATCTCTTCATTTTTCTGCCATGTGCTGAACAGCTTTTCATTTGCATCATGAAATGTGTGGTACTTGAAGTTTCAGGTGGGAAATACCTTCCTTCACCTAATAAAGGATAGCTATGCTATAACACATGCCTTAATTCCATTAGCAGTTATGTATTTGTGCTGCTGTCTAACTGGGCTGGCTTGGTTAGCCTAAAGTTGTAGAGACCTTTCTTTGCTAAAACCCTATGAGCATTAAGTATGCAAGGGAGAAAATGATGTACTACTTTCAGGACACAAACATTCCCTTGCACATTGACAGCAAAATATGCTTGGCATGCAGTGACTTTCAGTGCTCCCTGAAATAAGAGCACTTAAAAGACACAGTCTGGCCACAAGACTGCAGAGTTCAATCATTAACACAGCAAAATGACAACATGAATGTTATGTCCTGATTACTAAGATATCTGCACTTCTGACCACTCTAATTCTTTCTAGATCTTAAGCCATTTTGCTCTTTTCAATACATCATGTTGTGTTCTCTTACAGATCTCTATTATTGTCAGTGTCTCGTGTTCTGTTTTCTTGTAGACTTTTAAGTTGTAGAACCTGTTGTGCTAAGTGTATTTCAAAACAAGGAAAAGTGTATCACCTGTATTTTATGCATATCTGATATGCATGTTTTCTCACCATTATCTAATCTAATTCCAGGTAGGATCAATTTATGGAGTATTCAGACTCAGCCTGTCTTCCTGTCAGAGCTCATCAGCAATACCCAGGATGGTCCTTGGCAATTCACTTCCTTTTATAAAGTCAGGTCACTTTTTAGTTGTTCTTACTAGGTTATCCTGTAACTTCTAACTCTGAGAAAACACTATTTGCCATTGGTTTGCATATCAAGAGAAAGAATCCTTCCAGCTAAGAGCTTTCTCTGTTATCATTCAAGGGTGTGCTTGATTGTCAATTGTTGGGAAATTGTGTTGCTCTTATTCAGAGACTCCCTTTAACTCAAGCCTTATAGCCATAGAAAAAATATTCCATCATCTCCAGAACAAAATAGGCTGTGGTTCTGATGATACTGTAATCAATAAACCACTGTGGTTTGTTATGTCAGGGTAAGCGGTTGGCAGCTGGTCCACAAAACCATGTCAGAGATGATTAACATAAGAGACTTGGTTATCCTGTCAATGATAAGGACACACGGTGATCAGTGGAAAAATTTGCAAGATGGTACGTGTTGTTGCTTGTCCACAAGTTTTGGGAATGTAGAGTTTGAGTGACACAGTCAAGATGCAAACTCTGAGAAATCCCTTTCCTTGGTCCTGTCATAGAGAAGTCCAATAAAATTACAAATGCCAAGGTATAACAACAACTGTGTCATTCAGTCTGTGTTTAGCCATGACTTCTGCATATCTCTCTATTGACAATTCTAAAGGCAGAAGATGAATGTAATTAGAACTAATCTTGATAATTTGCAAGATATTGTTCGTTCCTTTTAACTGCATTCCATAAGATAAGAGTGGCTGGATCTTGCCTTGGAGCTCCTACATTTGTTGTTTGTCGTGATTATTGTCTGTGTTCTACTTGACGGTTGAAGTCAATGAAAGTTTTGCCAAAGCATAATTCGCAGAATTGGGTTCTTGTTTATATTCGGAGAGGGTTGTTTTGTTAGCAGGAATCCACAGAGAGTTTTGACAAGTGATTTTGGGACAGTGAGCAGGGTTTCAGAGCATTTTGGTGACATTTGAGCTGTTGCATTACAGGGGTGGGCATTACAAGGACCGAAGCAGGAAGGCTGTGTTGTATCACAGCATGTTTTTACCCACATCAGGCAGTTTTCCAGAGCTGTGCGCAGCCCATGGAGTCTGACAGCAAGGCTGAATTCAGGACTTTGTGAATGTTCCTCTGTCAGAAAGCTGGAATGGGGTGGTTCAGATTTTTGCAATTCTTCCATTAGCCAGTATGCTTCTAAAGTTGCAAAAGCCCAGTTTTTATACTGTTGAGGTTATCAGGATCTCTTGTGTTTTTGTCATGTACCAAAGTCCTCTCTTTCTCTGTCTGGTTAATATCAACTCTTAGGGTGGAATCTACTGAGGCTGTATACTATTTTCTACAAAGTATCTTGCAGTATCTGTAGGCCAGGAGTTTCAATGCTGTAATTAAAGTATATAACATTGTATTTTCTAGACAAACACTCAATGTCACTGCACTTTTTCTTGGGTTTTGGTTTTTTGGGCCTTTTTTTTTTTTTTTTGTTACTGCCTAATTTAAACACTAGAGAGTAAGTTGCGAAGTGAAGTAATATGCCTGCCTTAGGGAAGGAAATTTGAATAGTGGTGCTCAGTAGGTACTGCAGATTCTTAAATGGTACTAGAATGCATGAAAATAGTGCAGAATGTTTAAACACACTATGTTATTTCACTGGGGCAATAGCAGCAGTGTCTGGTCTTGAATTACATCTGAAGGATGATGCACTATTCATATCTTTTATAACACAAATTATCTTATTTCTAGAGCTGTCCAACTGAAACTCTCCCCTCCCACCCCCCAGCAAATAATAAAAAGAAAAATGCAAGCCTTCAACAACAAGTTTCACCATCCTTGTGAGGAAATATGTTGGTGTAACTATGCTGCTTTTCTTTATAGCTGTACTAATCTAATTCCCTATGTGGAGGCTTATCACAGAATAAAGGCCAAGTCTGCAGTGCCAAGGATATGCTGATGTAGCTGTATAGCACAGTTGTTTTTATAACAGGTGGAGTTCCTTCCCCACTACAGCTAAAACCACCAGGCTGAAAAGTACATACTCTACTAGGAAGAGATACCTTTGCAGCCAAAATTCTGTTCACTGGAATGGTTGGTTAGAAGTGTGGTTGGTTTTTTTCATGCTTCTAGTAGGCATAGTTAGGCTACAAAAACATTGAGAACTGATTTAAAAATTCACTTTTCCCACCATCGTTTATACTACTATGAAAAATATAGAAATTAAACCACAATAGAGATACTACATTCTGAAAAGGAAGGACATATTAATGACTGCGTTTTTGTGAGGTTATAGGATTCCTCTATTTAGGCTCAGCCTAACTAATTGAATAAAAAAAGAGGGAAAACTGTTAGAAAAACAAATTAACTGTACCATATCATTCTATTTATTATGGGAGAAAGACTAAGAATCACTTAAAAGTGCAACACTGCTTCCAACCAATCTGCCCTTCATACAAGGTTCATTGTTTGTGTTTTTTGAGGTCTGCAGTTTAGATAATTAAAGTTGGAGCAGCACTGGCATTTAGTATTACTTGCACTTCCTTGTCATTGATTACTGTGTTGGTTAGATGCTATGTTTACTGAATGTTTCATCACCAGTTCTTGTACTTGAATTTAGTATATGTCTGGGGGTTGTCAGTTTGTTCTGCTTTGGCATCTGTTTGAATGACAAAAATGTTCTGAATTGCAACTTGAATTTCACAATGTATCCTGTCAAGTGACATATCTTTGTAGTAAATAAAGTATGGTCAATCATACAATGCAATGTAAGGGTCTGTGTCCCAAACGAATTAACAGAATTAAATCATGCTATCTCTTAATGATAATGGCGAAGTTGCAGTTAGGATTCTGCATAAACGCTAAAGTAGTGAAATATCTTAGCAGTGCAGAGGAAGAAACAGAAGGAGGAAAGAGAAAATCTCTTATCCTCTCTGAGATGAAGAATCAAAGATGTAAAAATCAATATTGTTAAAAATTCAATAATTGGAATATAATCAATCATCACAAAACATCCTCTGTACTTTTGAGGATGATGCATTTAGGAGCAACTTCTGATTTGATACATTTTTGTTATAACATGATTGATATAGTTATTCAGTTGCCTTGTGCAATCAAACGACTTTCACTGAGGCTCTCTTGAAAAAAGACAGATATTAGGTTAGATGTCTAAGCTACTGATGGCTCCAGAAGAAAAACTACCTATCTAAACTTTAGCATTACTCTGAGTAACTTCTTTTTTCTCAATGGGTTGCCCTTATGCACAAAGTTAGGAAGTTCTTAAAGTTCTTGAAATGAGTAAAGACAGCAATCGTTTGGCATTGACACCCTTACCTGATGAGGTTCTGCAATCAAATTGTAGACAGGTCAAATTCTGATCCTTTAGGATTTGCATACTAAGTTTTTCCAAATCTAAATCCATTCCATTCCATCTTTTTCAATAGAAATATTGTTTTGATTTTTTTAATAAAGAAACATTGATAGCTCACACACAATAGTAGCATTGTATCAAACACTGAACAGAATGGAACTAATAACAAAAAACCCCGAACACTTATTTTCAGAACCTAAGCCTAGAGATTGTGTAAGTCTCACTAACTGCATAATCATAAGTAGTACATTAGTCTGTAATGTTGTAGCATTTGTTGTATTTTTAATAATCCATCTTTTTTGTAATACATTTTTTTGTTTGCTTGGTTTCGAGTATTAAATTACCTGTTCTCTGCTCAGGCAATATTCTCATTGATTTCAACAGGAGTTTGCCCAGCAAAGAACTGAACAAGTATGCAGTAAAGCCCTTGGAATTTTGCCCAGTGTTTTTCACCTGGCAGTGTCCCTTTATACATATTTCATAATGTGGCCTACCCTGTACTTGCAGGCATAGAACAGACTTTGCAACTGTCTCATGTATGAAATATGAAAGTTTTAAACACTTGTGTAAGCCACTCTATTAAAACAAAGTAGTATTTTATAGTTCAAAATACGGATGTCTATTTTAATACATTGTAATTGGGGAAATTTGGTACTATTTCTCTGGGTTTTCATCATGGGTTTGTGTATATGTATGAGTGGTTTTCTTTAATTTTTATCTCCGTGGTACAGCAAAATTTTTGTAGTTGTAAGGGTTTTTACTTCTATGGCATAAATTTAACATAAAAGGCATTTGTGATACTCATGTTTTTCCCTCAGAATAAAATCAAACTGGCTGATTGATGCAAGCTTGAAGCAGTGACAGACCAGATAAATACTGGTTCAGCATTCAGATTGGAGGCCAAGAATTCTTTGTCACATCAGTAGAGAGATTGTAGTTACAATTTGACTATAGTTTTGCTGCTTCTACACCACTCAATTTGATTCTACTTTCTGAAGTCACCGAGGGTGAGTCAGGTCTGGTCAAGCCAAAATAAGCTCTTGAATCATTCCCAAATGATGGAAAAAGTGAGTCAATTCGGAGAGCTAAGCAAGTAGAGACAGTCATTATAGGCAGAAAGCAACCACAAAGCTTTATATGGTTCAATGGGAGAGGAGGTCCACCCAGTGAGTCAAGGTTGAATTTCAGGGCTCTTCTGTTAGCAGAGCTGGTGAATGGTCAGAAGAGAGGTACAAGAGCTATGAATGGGGAGGAAAAATGGACTGATACTTAGGTTATGTGATTGGGTTTGGATTATTTAAAACAATACACCCAGAAGGGAATAGGTTTGAGCTGTGGCTTGGACTTGAACATTCTTTTGAGGGGAGACCAGGCAAATTAACAACATGGAAATAGTCAGTGGACTTAAAACTCTAAAGGCAGGTGGAGAGCGTCTGACATCTTACACAGTGAGAACACAATTTCTTGCATTCATTAGCATTTTTGTTGCCAACTGCATTGGCCTGGGTACACATACTGCAATTAATAACTGTGCTTTCTCAATAGTTCTGGGAAAATCTGTGCTACTGTCATGTACCACAGGGAATCGTTACTATTTTGCGCCAACTGCTGTTAGCTGGTGGAGAACTCATGCAGAGACCTAGAAAACAGGAGAACTTGATGTATAACACAGTAACACATCAAACGTCATGTTTAAATATGCTTTATTTTTTGATAGTAGTGTTTTCCAGCTGTTCATGATCATAGGCAAAATACAGCGCATGTGCTGAGTCAAAAATGAGGAAGAGTTACTATAATATAGAGTTGGCTCTATGAGTGTGGTTACAAAATTTTGTGAAAATTCCTTATATAAAGGCAGGGCCTCAATGATAATTTTAATATACGGTCAGGTATGTACCAAGACAAAATCCTTTTCTTTTAGCTCTTTTCTCCTCATTTGTAGCCTATCGCTGCTACCTCATTACTACACCGTTCTTTGCTAGTGCAGTAAATCTGGAGACCTAATGGTGCACAAGCCCCTTTGAGGACAGCACTGACTTTTAAAATATTCATTTCTATGCCGATCAGGGATATCCCAGTCTGGCTGTAATCAGAGGAAGAAGGGAGGAGACAAATAACGCTGAACATGAGTGTTTAGGGAGCAATTTCTGTCAAAAAAACAATCAGCAGCAAAGGTGGATATGAGCTGGCCTTGCACCCCCAAGCACAAGTAAGAGTGATGTGGGCTTGTTTGATAGCCATAATAGTATAATTGCTTCTTTCTATTCCTTCATCCTCTAGCCAGCTGCTTCTCCTTCACTATGCTGAAATGCCTGTTGTTTCTCTCTGCTAACTGCTGAGTAATGTAGGGCTAGTGAAAGGTGCCAGACTGCCAGCAGTGGGATGTGCACTTCTTTGTTTATACCCAGAGCAGAGGTATATCACGAGCCCTGACAGTGCCCCTTGCTATACTGGTGAGATACAACCCTGACCTGCAGGGACAAATCACAAAGCAGAGGATCCTTCAGGGCAGTTCAGTTGTTGGTTATTTTTTGTTTGTCAAAATGGTGCCAGCTGTGGGAGTGAATTGCTCGTTTTGGAACATCAATACAACTCTGCTTCCAGCCAGTGATCCAGACAGAGATCTGTTCACAGTCTGAATTATTCCAAATGGAATAGGCCTTTGTGCTTGAAATCAGTTTGCAGCAAGTCTCCAGCTACTGGGAATTGAACTGACTACTAAATTTATCTCACCCAGGCTTAATGAACAATCATCAGGTAGTAATGATCCTAACCAATCTTGATTTAAATGTAAGTTATAGCAGGGGTTGGATTCCATATCCCTAGAGGAATTTCTTGTGCCATCCAAACCTCATCAAAGTGTCTTGGTGAAAATGATTTAAGCTAACATGTTGTACTGCGTGTTGGCAAGCAGCTGAGGAACCTGTGTATCAGTTACTGTGGCTCAGTGGTAACATGTTAACTCACAGTAACTTCATGTGTGCCTCAGTGCTGTGCTTTATTCAGACAGATGCATAACTCTAGACTTTTTTTATTTAATATCAGGGTAACAACACTAGCAAGGTGTGTCCATTAATGCTACCTTCAGTGGGTAACCTCTAGATTTTTTTTTTGACAGATATTTAAACATTCATTATGATAGTGAAGAGAAAAAAAAACAACCCACAAATTATATAAACTCATATCTGACCCTGTATGAAAAAATAATACAGAGGCCACAGCAACTCCCAAGCTGGCTTAGTCAAGCAATGTCACATAAAGCTCTCTTTAATTTTTTATTTGGATCATGTCTGTATGGAGGTCACAAAGACTTTAAAGAGAAAGCACTGACCAGATAAAACCAAACTTTTCAAAAAAATACCACTGCTGTAGGAGAAGGATTCTTTCTCAAACAAAAGACTGAAAATTAGTATTGAAAGGATTTCAGTGTTCACTGCTGTGAACAACAACAGTTAGTTGTGATTCCGGTTACCAGTGACTGAGCAGAGGGAGACCTGCAGTGGTTGTGTTCTTAGCTTGCCTCTCTCCTGCTTGTAAACTACAGTGCACAGCAGCAAGATGCTATGAACCTGGTTCAAACCATTTCTCTTCCTGACTTTTTGTGCTGTGATGACCTCATATAAATCAATTCTAGCTTGATCATCCTTCCTCAGGAATAAAGAGATGTGAAAAGTCTCACTGCAGCTCCTCATACCAGTCTACATTTCTTCAGTCCCTAATTACAGGATTGGGACAAAAACCTCGCCTGCTGCTTCCACCCTTGAGAACATCACGCAGTGGCCAATAGCCACCCTAGTGATTCTGTGCTTCTCTGCAAGAATTACTCCTTTATGCAGGGACCTACATAGTGCATACATCTTTTCTGAGCTTTTCAGCTTTGAGAAGCCTGAAGAGGGGAGAGAAAGCACATCTTCTATCTAGCCTTTGTGCAAGCACAAGAACAGCAGCATGTAACAATCTAATAAGCATTTCTTCTAGGAGAGGAAGCTGGAGGCAGTGATGCAGCTGTGAAGTTAGGGCACAGAAGGTCTAAATGCCTCTGGCTTAAGAGCTCTTAGTGACACTTGGGTTCCAAATAGTAATGCTGTGTGGCAACAGTGCAGATGAAAAACCCCACAAAACCAAGGTATAAACTGGGCCTAAGAGTACAAATCACTTGTAGAAAAGCTGTATAGAAATGCAGATTGATGTTTTCAAAATCAACAGTGGAAATTGATAGATTCCCCTTTGCTTTAAAGTCCATATTGTGCGCCCAGATTTTGTAGCACACTCCATGCATGTGTGATTAGCAAAAATCTATTTTTCTTCTGTGCCAGTCCCTGGAGATAGCAATAACTTTAAGGCATTGTGCAGCAGTGGAGGTGTGTTTTTATAGTGAATCATCTTTTCACAAAGATTAGAACTTTTGAGACAAATATGCTCTCAGAGGATGATCTTCCTCAGCAGAAAACATTTTTTTTTAATTGTGAATGTGAATGGTCTTTTTGATACTTTTTAAAGATTTCCAATTTTTTTTTTTTCTGCAATATTTTCAAAAGTTTGTGTGGATTTTATCATCTTACCAAATTGCTGTTATAAAGCCATTATTTAATTACTACATTTTCTACTAAGCTAAGAGTTTTGGTAAACTAACTTTGTCAAAGTTCATTTGCATAGTAGTTAAACAAAAAAAATCAAGGTGATTGACACTGTTTTGAATCCTTGGTAAAGGAATTAACATTGTAAGTTTTTTAAAACATTCGATAATTATTTTCCAGGTTTGTGCCAAATATAACTTTTGAGACAGATGGGGCAAAGAAGCAGGATCCATTTCACGCTTGTATTTTCCTACTATATTGTGAGTTTCATTTGTGCACAAAGGGCATTTTTCATTTGGCTCAGTGGCCAAAGTAGAAAGACTTGATTATATTGTCATACACTCATAATTTAGGTTGGAAGGGACCTCCAGAGGTCATCTAGTCTGACCCGCACTCAAAACATGTCTAGTTAAAGGCATGATGCCTTAAAGTTTTGATGGTCAGGGCCATCTCTACTTGAGTCTTGACCAGTGCCAAGGATGGAGATTCCACAACTTCCCTGGGCTACCTGTTCCAGTATTTCTCCAGCTTCATGATTTAAAAAAAAAAAAAAAAAAAAAAAAAATATTTTATAGCTAATAGCTAATAGAATTTATCATATTCCCAGTTGTCTGTTCTTTCTTCTCTTATCACCATACCTCTGAGAAGTGTATGACTCCATCTTCTCTCTTTCCTTCAATAAGGTACTTGTAGAATGCAATAAGGTCTCCCCTTTGTCTTCATTTCTCCAAGCTGAAGACACCCAGTTCTTTCAGACCGTCCTCATACATTGTACCCTTAAGTATTAGCATTTCCACAGGTAGCAAGAGGCATAAAAATGTAGGCAAAACAGAGATTTAATCCTTTAAGTATAGCTTTAGTTGCTGTTAATTATCAACTGTTTTATTGCTGATTCTAGTATCACTCAGTGAGGGACCTGTTCCGGTTTTGTATTAGCTCTATTTTTTCCATATGTTAGCCTTCTTTCACATCTTTTCTCTGTTTCAGCATTTTTTTTTCTCCTCTATCCCACCTGCCAAAATGAAAGTAATGAAATAGTTAATATTGTTATGTAAATCATCACAGACTTGCATGAGCCTAGCATTCAGAGGAGCTGAATAGAGCAGGATAAATCATTTATTTCTCTTCAAACAATTGTCTCAGCCAGAGAGAGCTTTGAAGGTAGGTGGAAAACTTGCTGTTAAACAAGCGCAGTGTAGCATTTTCAATCAATATATTTAATAAGCTGCCTATATCTCAAATTTTTTAAATACAACAAAAATTCCAATATCATGCAGGAAGAGATTAAGTATTTTGGTTTCTTTAAATCTTCTGTCTTTTAGGACACAAGCTGCAAGTAGCCTTATAAACTACAGATTTTGGCACAGAAGTCTATCTGTGGCATATCTGAACGTTTATTCGGCTAAGACGCAGAACTAAAGCTTTATCACTAGATGGCAGCATGGCTTATGACACAGATGTGTCAACCTGATTTTCAGAGGCTGCTCTGAAAGTCCGTGCCTACTCTGGAGAAACATTCACAGAAATTCAGACTGGTTTTAGAACCACCTCAGCATGCTCACCAGCGGAGTCACAAGGATAATCCTGGGCACTATAATCCTGCATTAATAATGGATGCAACTGGTTTTTAAACTTTGTGCAAATTTTGTCAAAGCATTTTCCATCCGAGGAACCAGAATATTGGGAAGTTGTCACCCTATCCGATCACTGAACTAAACATCCAAATTTTTAAGCATCCTGAGAATGATGACTGATCTGTATATGTTACCAAACTAAGCCATCCCCAAATGCAAGTTTAGGCTAAGAATGAATTTTTAAAGAATAAACAATTGTCACTGTTTAGGTTTTTTTTGTTCACTACTGCTTTCTCATCATTTAGGAGGAAAACAGCTATTGTTTGGTACAATGAAGTAAAGAAACTCCCAAGTGGAAGTTCAGATTTTTGAAGTGTTTTCCAAATTTTCCTTCTGATTACAGAGGGAAACTTTAAGAGAAATATGGTTTATTCCAGAGTTTAAGATAAACTCACAGCTGTTAAGCACATAGTCTCATTTTCCCAGTTTCACATCAGTGTTGTTTGATTAATAAGAGCAAATTTATTGCTGACCAGCTCAAGAATAAATAAAACCATTGAAGACGTCCCTCTTCAATGGCTACAGGCTAGATCTAATAAAAGCAGTTAATAGAACAAGCAAATGCAAAGATCTGCTTGTTTTAGAGATAGTGAAGAAATGGGAGGTGAGATGTATGTATTTTCTTTGCTACAAAAGTATATTTACTTCTGTTAAATGTATCTAAGGAAACATAAACAATTTCAGATTGTTGTAAAATATGCCGTGAGTTGTGACTGTATCATACATATCAAAGCATAGTTGAAGCCCAAAAAAGTACTTCTATGCAAAGAAAACTGGCTTTTCTTGTATTTTGAGAAAAGAAATACGTCCTTCTCTGCACTGCACATTTTCATACTCTTTCTGTGCTTGCGCAATACTGATGTGCTGCATCAGTATTTTCAGCGTGGCACATTATAAATGCTGCACTAGTGTAAGAAAAATTCACTTTAATATTTGTTTCTCATGTCTTGCCATTAAAATCGAGACAAAATGCTTGTTTGCTTTGCTTACTGGGGTAGCAAATAGCTTATCACCATCACCAGATAGCTGTCTGTTCCATCTAACTTTTCAGGCGAGCTGCAGGACAAGAGAATAGAGGAAAAGCTTGAGAGAATGAAGGAGAGGATGGGAGGAAACTGGTAAACGTGATTTTAAAATATAAGGAAAAGTCAACTGCAAAACAGATGTGCCTTCAAAAAAAAAAAAAGTAATATCTAAATGTAAAGTTCCCATTAACAGAGATTCAGGAACTGCAGCCGAAGGAATCCTTTGGAATAGCAGAATTTAACTGTGCATGGGGTTTACGTGCACAAATACAGTAGCAGGCTTTACAAGTGCAATATATGGAGGTTAATACACTTCAGGAAAACTGGTGGAGACGCAGGGCGATGCGCTGGAGAAACCATTATAGCTAAAAGATGGAGGGGTGTCTATTGTTTTAACAGACGGCAGTGAATCAGGATTTCTGGCTATTAGTCCCATCTCATATGACCTGGGGCAAACTATATAATCTGTATTTAAAATACAGTGCTATTGCTTTAATGATGGAGGGCTGGAGAGCAGCAGTCTGGAAAGCAGGATGCATAATAAAGTATGCTGTGTTTATTCCGTGCATACTGAACTCTGAGTAACCCTTGTAATAGAAGGAGTTCCCCTGGCAGGCCAAGTGGGGAATTTGGCCTTTCTTTAGCTCTGCAGCTTTGTGTATTTGCTTCAGTAACCACTGATGATCCAGATACAGAGATGTTGACATTACAGAAGTAAAGATGCATGAAAATAAGGAAGATGTGAAATTGCAGTATCTTGAGGAGGAAAAAAAACCTTTTTTTTTTTTTTATGTCTTCCATGTTGGAAATAAGAAAACGTTGCGTTGGCATTTTCAGTAGAAACAGTCTGTTTCAAAATCAAAATATGTATTACAATTTATTGGAATGACCTAGAAAGTTTTCTTTTGAGACGTACAAAACACATATCTGCATTTCTAAATGGGGAATTGTCTTACTGAAGCTGAAAGTTAACCCCTTGCTCGGCACCCGTTGTTAGCCTGCATTTTTCATCACACATATCATGGAGTAAGCTCTGCAATATGTTAAAGAAAATGCTCTGAATATCCCAGACTAGAGGGAAAAGGTTAAGGGAGTAAGACTGTTATCAAGGCCTATTAAAAGGCACTTGTATGTAATGCATTAATGGATTTGAGAAAAAACATTTCAGATGTTTTAAAAAGGTGTTTGTTTTATAGCAAATTAAAAATAAGTATTTCTGTGTTTTCCAGTATTAACTGTGATTTTTTTAAAAAATCCAGAAGCAGCACGGTATGTAAAAAATTACTCCCAAAAAAAGATAAACTTTTTTTTATATGAAAGCTATATATAAGCTTGCATTTTGAATAGTGATAATGTAATTCAGCATGTACACTGCAAGTAGAAATATTTGCTAAGGAGGCAGCTTTAGTTATACATTCAATAAAACTAGGTTGGCCATGAATACAGGAGCAATTTAGACTAGACATAGTGCTGGGGCTATTTGAAACCCTTACATGTTTCTCTGGACTGCTGTCATGCTCTTTCAACACATTGATTCCTTAAAGTAAAGGAAAAATAGGGCAAAGACAGAAGCTCTTAATGTCTTTGTTCTTCCTTGAAACAGAACTTAAAACTAATGAGTCTTTCTTTAAACAGTATAAGGCAGAAATAGAGACAAGTGGAAAAAACGTATGTTCCTGTGCTTCAAAATGTGGTTATTTTTTTTTTAAATGACTCCTTACGAATGCAAAGAAATCTTTTGTGCTAAATAAATATGACACAAAGTTCTGCAAAATCCTGAACACCTCCAATTCCTGTTAGATTCTCAATTAATACAACAAAATACATTGTCTTACAAGACTAAAGAGTAGTCTTTTAACAACAAACATTATCTACTTAATAAAAGTCCATCATTTCCTTCCTTATTATCCATAGGCTACGTACCAGTAGCCTATGCTTAATAAGCCAATAATGTGAGTAAAATTGAGAAAGGAAAAATAATTTATGTATAATCCCCCTTTTTTAAAAGAACTTTACATTTTCAGTGTTCCTTATATCTCTGTAGATTTTTAAAACCTCTCTCTTCTGTACAGCAGGTAGTGCTTAAAAACTGATCTATTGTTTTATAACGTAATTTGTTTGGGAGGAAGCAGAGGAGCTCAGCAGAATTCCTACAGACAGAACAAGTTAAAACATGGTGTTACATATTGTTCTTTATTGACTTCATGAAAGTCCATTGTTAAAGACAAGCTCTGTGCAGCACTTCTCAAAAAAAAAAAAAAAGCCAAAATCAACATCATGTATGCTAAACCATCAGTTGCTTAGTTTCTTAGGTGGAACAAAGCATTCTGTGACTATTACAGTGGATTGAATGCTGCCTGCTAGAATGCAATAATAGGGCGCTGCCGAAGAGATATGCAAGAAGTAGGGATAACACTGTAAAATATGCAAGTCAGTTCAGTGCGTATGAAAATACAAGCTCTAGGACTGGTTTCAGCAAGTTGCCCAGCTATCATGAGTGACCTGCTGCCACCAGAGTCCACACAGAACTCCAGTTTATACTATAGAAACAGGGTAAGTTCCTGAAAGACCCAAGTCCTGGTTTTATCCCATGTTCATCCTGCTGCCTTCTAAGCCTAATTTGAATAAAATACCATGCAAATTTTGTAGGTAACTGTAGAGAGGAGACTTCCAGAGCATGATACCTTCCAAAAAGTTGTGGCTAAGAATTAATTTGATTTTTCTTCTTGGTGGTGGTGCTGATGTGTGGCAGGGACAGCCTGTTGCATTCAGTTGCCCTCGCTGTTATTGGTTCCCACTAATCTTAAATGCAGGTACAGTGCACATTCATTTTATACTGGTACACCCTTTTTGGTGGTGACTGAGGATTACTTAGAAGACCACAGCCATGTGACAGAAGTCTCCAAATAAGACTAGATTACCTTGGAGATAAGCTCCTACTTGGAGATATGTTGTCCTGATTTGTCAGCAAGTACAATCATATAGGTACTATCAAGTAATAAAATCTTTACAACACGTCACATGAACTATGTAGATAAAGGGGAGATAACCATTGGGTTTTGGTCAGAAAAGTCCAAATGAGTAGTTGTAATGATTCTTATCTTTGGGGATCTCAGTTACTAACTTTATTAGAACTATAGTTACTGTCTGTTAGGGACTTCTAGTTTAAATATGTGGAACAAAGACATATACAGGAGTAGTATCTTTAACTCAGTTTGCTTTTACCAGAAGACTCCGCAGATAAGGTTGAACTATATCTTTCATCTTAGCAACTTTTTTAAAATTGTCTGTATTAGACTAAAACCATTGAGGTTCAAAATGTTCCATAGTGGCTCTTAATCCAAAGATGATATTTCAAAAAAATCTTAACAGTTTTGTGTAAGCCAAAGTGATAGTAGCCTAAATTAGTTTTACTGTGCATTTTCAGATTACATGAATCAAAAGTGGCGTGACAAAAAAATCTTCAAGGCTTCTGTTGTAGTCATTACTAAAACTTAAAAATCAAGATAGCTTCCTATTTCTGCTGTCATTCTCCATTACCATTGAATTGGATTGCAATTAGTATAAGATAACTAATTAAAGGGAAGAATCCCAAGAAAGAAAAGAACAGTTATATTCACAAGAAGTTGCTGGTATCAATCTTACTGTAAAACCAAAATATTTTAGTAGTCTGTTAGTGATCTTGGTTTAAAAGGTGAGGATTGTACCAATGAAACTTGTTTTTGAGCTGGAAAATGTTATAGGTCCCAGTCACCTCTGTTCCAAAAAGGTTATCTGAAATTGGGGTAAGCGAAGAGGACTACTTGGATGATAAGAGAAGGAAAAAGCCTGCCATTTCAGAAGTGTCTAACAGTTTGGCATGGCTTAGCTTGATTTATTTACCCTAGCAAAAAAGAGGATGTAATTGCTCTCTAAAGCACTTTGGAGTAAAGTCAGAGAAAGCTCTACTTAAGAGAAGTGGTAATGCTGGCACAAGTACAAACAGGCTTAGAATAACCGTGCATTAATTTAAACTAGAAATTAAAAGAAGATTTTTACATACCAGGGAGTAAACTGCCTGCTAGAGTAACAAAGACAAGGAATTGTATCAAGTGGTATCAATTCTAGAAGAGACTGAAATGATAACAGAGATGTCTCTCCCAGTTCTTTGTTTTGGTGCTTTTGAGTCCAGAAGTGCTGATTTGATTTACTTGGGTGTTGGACTCTGAAGAGACAATAGGAAATAATGAGTTCAGAGAATTTGTACTGAGCCTTCAGCTTGCAGAAAATTTTTTCAGTGAACCTGAACTAGGCACACATCAGTAGCTCAATTAGCATGAGCATAACGCTCCTTTCCCTTTCCAGAACCTTGTTTACAATTATGAGTTTGGACTTCTTTATTCTTTTTATATAGATCATAAAGTATAACTCAGACCATGATTACAGTGATCATTTTTCAGTGGCATAGCCACCTTGTGTCGATACTCCACCAGCTGCTTGTTCCCTTCTCCATGCCAATACTTGCATTATGCCAGTACAGCTGTTTGTGTGATCATGTGAAGAACTGCATGAGAGCACTGATCCAGCTGAAAAATACCTTTTCATTTTATCTTTGCTATTTTTAATTCAAATCAGGCCCTCGCTCTGGTTGCTACATTACTGCATAAACGGTTGTGCCAGCACAAAGTGGGAGGTGGCTCAAGAACAGCCAGGAATAACTTGAGCAATTTAAGCAGCAGTGTCATATCCTCAGACTGCTCTCAGTCGCTGTGGGGTTTGCAGCCACTGCTAGACCAATGAAAGGGTACATGTTGTTGATAATGATGATGGTGCCATTCATCTTCCTCTCCTCTGTCTTGTACCTCCTGCTGTGCTCGCAGGGCCTGACCATGCAATTGAGACAGTTCAGAGAACAAAATCAGATGAAAACTGATGAAACCACCTGAAAACTATGCACTTCTTTTTTTTTCCCCTTCCCCCCCCCGTCCCCGTCCCCGCCCGTCCCCCCCGCCCGCGGCTTAGTTTTCTGTCTTTTTAGTTGCACAAACCAGACTTCAGCAGTCCCATTGAGGTAGCACTCACAGATCAGGAACAGCAGTCAGGGGCAGCAGAACCAAACACTTCTTACAGAAGCTATGCCAGCTTGTACAGCTTGAACAAATCCCTTGGTTGTCTTGCTCTCTGGAAAAAACTTTTCTGGAGATCCAAACAGACAAAAAAGTTTTCCAGGTAGAGGGTTTTGGCAGGAAATAATCAAATTTCCTTTTAGGGAATCCCAAAAGTATTGGATTTTTGGAGGATCTGTGCCTGCCCCCCCCGCAAATGTTTGTGTGTCTCAGCTTCTGGTAGGATCCTTTCTTTCCTGTTTTTGTTAGGCAGATCCTACCCAGGATCGGGGACAAGGACAGAGTCTGTACTGTGTCACCTGTAGAAGTCCTGTAGAGCAGGCTGGTGCATTTCTGTTCAATATTTGGACTCTGTACAAGCATTGGCTTTTCAATAATTCAGCCACATCTTGTTGGTAATTACTTTTGTACTACTTAGGAGTTTAGAATAGTAACACCTAATACTATACTAAATGGATACTTAATAAGGCAACATTATAATAGGACTCCCATGGAATTACACATTACATTAACACCGAATGAGTTCATTCTGAATTCATTATGAATGATTATGAGTGGTTAGTCTGAATACCAAAGGAATTAATAATCATTAGCCATTTACTATGGAGGGTTGCTGAATAATTGGCAGATATAGCTGTATTAAGAATTTACAAGCTTTTCTGAAAGAATCACTAAGTGTAACTTTCTTTTCACTGTAGAGTTCCTACTTTTATTCTGAATCTGTACTCCTTGTTCAATTGCATTCCAGTTCTAAAAGCACTTCAAAGATAGTCACTCAACCTAGTCCATTCACTAATGGCATTACTTTCCTTATCTCCATTTTGTCTTTGAGTGTATCTCAGTTGGCTTTATACAACACATCTGAAAGGTTAATAAACTTTAAAGCATGCTGGGAGACATTCAAGGGCAGGGTGACTCCGTCATGACAAAAAGAATGCAAAAGCGTTATATTTATGACTTTGTGGCAAGTAAATTCTGAAAGTAAAGATACCCAGGGCCTTTGATTTGGTTCCTGAAGGTTCCCTCTGCTCCTACAAGCAATTGAAGACTCAGCTGTTTTGCATATCAGAGGTAGCTGACTTGGGAGACAGAGGGATTTAACTGCTCGCTTTAGATGAACTTGTCCCTTGGGTATAAACCTCCACAAGAGTTTTACTTTTTTGGCAACTTATTCACGCTAACAACAGCCACACAGTTGCAACTCACGTCATCCTGATAAATTCAAATACAGTGTTGAGCCTTTCTAAAAAACTTCTCATTGTAACTAGTAATTTGATTCCTGCCCATAGTCCTCACAATATACATTCAGATATGGGGTTCAGTATGTGTTGATGTTAGATCAGTGACTCAGATTTCAGACTTAGGTAAGCACAACTGTGAATGCATGTTTTTAGGTTGGTTTGGGCTTTTTTCCCCCACTCAGTGATACAAATGCAGCATAAAAAGCCGGCACAGCTTAGAGCTCGCAGAATAAGATTATGCTGTTTCCTTGCATTCTGCCTGCAAACAATACTGCTCCATCTAGGCATGCGTACCTTTATTTGTGTTTCTCTGTGACAGCTGAATCCACTCAGTGGATTTCACAAATGCCAATCTGCTACACATAGCATTTGCACATAAAGTTAGATGCATTAAATTGTGTTGAAGTGTTAGTTCAACTGTAGATGATTCCTTCTGAATTCATGGGAGCCAGCATTTGGCCTCTGATCTATAATGTTTAATTAAAATCTGTATGAAGCAGTCCTGTGTCTTGTTGATTGCCAAGTTAGCAATACAAATGTATTTGTGTTTAAGCAGAGTCTAATACTGTACGATACATCAGTGATGCCGTAAATCAATGCTTAGGAAATCATCTTCATTTAGAACTGTCCCAAAACAAAACATATGAAGGTAATTGCTTGTATAAATACTGATATATTTTTATATAAATGATACATTTAACATGCCTCTTATCAAGATGATTATAACCAGCTCAGGGGAGAATTTTTTTTTTTTTTTTTTTACAGTTAGATGATGAGGGGATCAGCAATTCATCCTTGAGGTTCAGCTGTGGCAAACCCTGGTATGCTCTAATTGAAGCCAGGGTGTACGTGCGTGAGGTGGGGGCTCAGTGTAGGACATGCTGCCTGGCATACGGGCCCTGACAGTTGGCCAGCAGATGGCAGACACAGTCTCCTATAGAATAATGATATTTTCTTTGACCTACATAAAGAACAGCTGCATCTTTCTCCATTGAAAATGATAGATGGTGCCAAGTATCCTGAAGATCATGGCCACTTTCTGAAAGCTGTTTTCAGCTTTTACACCTGAAGGTTTTTATTCTTCTGCCTTTCTCTATTACAATTCTTACCTTGTGCCAGGGAAATATCTTTCATTTTTCCACTGGTCTCACCTGTTAATTCAGTTGGATTTGAACTGAGTTCTGTTAAGCGGAAATATAACATAACCAAGGTTGTTTGCAGCAGGGTGCAGGCCCTACATTGTAGTAATTGAAATGGATTAAATACACTTAATGTATTTAAAATACATCTATACATAGACAATTTTGGTTTAATTTCTTCTTTTTTTTTTAATGGATAATTCTGGAGTTCTCTGCACCATTTAGTTCAATGACCAGCCCACCAAGGATGAAGCACTGCTGTAGAGGTATGCAAAAGCACCATCACATGCTCACAGCTCTGAAGAGGCAGGAAAATCACAAATATTGTAAATGCAAAGTGTAAGGTCACTAAATGGATACTGGTTTTAGCTGAAACTGAAGAGATAGGGACTGGGATGACTAACCTCAACAATTGTGCAAGTAACCATAACTTAAGTCAGAGGACCTCCGTTCCTTTATTCTTGGACTAAACATTGCCCTGACTCAGTATTTGAAGACTACTTAATTAAATTGTTCGTTCTCAATACACTATTGAATTTCATTACATTTTATAACAAAAAAAGGCAGGAATTAAAATAAGGATTTATTTCAGAATAAGTGAGCAGAAACCTGGATGCAAATTCACAATGCACATTAAAAACTCCTCTGCACAGACAGGTAGAGATGATGGCACGTTTACTCAAAACTTGTTCTAAACTGATTCTGATCCTGAGCAGCCAGGCACAGCAAGCACATTTATTAACACTGTGTAGCCTTACCTTTATTGTTTGGATGGATGTTAACTCTCATATACAGCATAGCATACAACTCCTTGGAGGTGAATAAACTCATGCTTAGTGTGTGGCAAGAGTGACCCACCCAGTCAGATAGTTATTCATTGGTAATTTACTGTACTACACACTGGCTCTATGCCCACCACATTCCCACTGCAGGCAAGCTCTAAGTATTGTGTAGTTGCGTAGATGTCAGCATTTTTATATTGCATCACAAGAAAGCTATCAATATAATTTGATCTTTAGAGAGAGAGAGAACATAAAGGCTCAGGTACTGTTCACATAATCTGATTATCTTTTTCCTGTTACACAGAACTGTGGTGTTTTTATTACTCAGTTTGATCTATATTCCAAGGTCCATGTGGTGTTACTACACCAGTGCTATTGTCCCCCAGTAAGTTTTATGTAAACAGAAGAGTCTTATGTTTTGTTCATTTACCTTCTTCACAGGGTTGTGCATGTCTCTCTGGAACACTGAGAGCCTAGTGCAAGACAGAGGCCTTCGGTGCTCAGCTAACCTGAGGACAATCTCACTGGTCACCCACTCTCCAAAAGCACTGGATAGTGGTTATCTTTCTGTATACACAGAGCCACATGGAGATGGCAAGATCTTAACTAGGGACTTGCTCAGACAGTTGTGTTAACCAGCTGTAAAGATTCTCACAGCCCATCAGTGGAGCAAGTGTAAAACTCCCTAGGTGGCTGTTTGAAAGTAAATCGTTGCTCTGAGCTCTCGTTTGCTTCTAAAGGCTTGTTTATTATAAGAATGTTTAAACTGATGTGCCATTCTGTGGACACTGGGTTAATGCCTGGACTTAGGATTTTTTACTGTCTGCATCATCCATTCTCTATATCATAAGCTCTGATAGGTCACTTTTTCTCAGTGTTTCAGCTTTCTCATGTATGAAATAGGCTTCATGATACTTTCCTCTAAACGGTATTTTTGAATCTGTGTATGACTGAAATTACTATGGGTTTTGCCTCTATTAATGCCATAGAGTTTATACTATTGTAGCTTAACTGGTATCTACTTAGCTTTACCATAGCAATAAGAATGGGGGCTTCTATGTTTGTGCAACCACTTCATTGTTTTCCATGCTAATGCTCTTTTTCTTTATATAGATAGGGCCTAAGCATCTGGGTCCAGCTGATAAAGAAAGTTTCCTTTTCAGTTGTCTGCTCCTGCATAATTGGTCATTGAGTTCAGCAATCTTGGGATTAAGCTGAAGGAGTTTTAATTAAAAAACAAAGTGTCAAATATGGTTGTGGGACAGTCAGAATCTATTTACAGACACTGTCAAATCAAAAGTGCAAAGGAAACACTGGCAATGAAGCAACTTTCTCTGTTTCTTCCCTGAATGTTATGCATTTGTAATTGATACAGAAACCCCCAGTTTTGTACTTTTCTCCCACATTCCTGTGTTTTGAATGTTAATCACAGGACACAGAGAATGTTCACAGAGGGAAAGGTATACGGCTCTGTTCTATTTCAAGTATGGAGACATCCTTTTAATTGCATGCAGACAGCAGATGGTATGGCTTTTGTGGCGTCATGAAGTCCAGCACAATATAGTCAGCCACTGCACAGCATGGTATAATTTAAAGCTGAGTAAATATGGGGAGAGTGAAGCATTAGGGGTGGGAAGGCAGTAATTCCTAGGAGATTTGTTCCATTTTTATTTTACAAATTGACCATAATTTTGTTATGCTTCACTCTTGTTCACTTTCTGCATCTGTTCTAGAAAACTGCTTTCCTGCTAAGGAACATACAAATAGTTTTAAAAAGATTGTTGTCAACTTCAAAAACTACACTCTATTTGAAAGTTTTATGTTTTCTTTCATAAGAAGATGTAAGATTTTGAAGTTACTTTCTCTCAGACTTCAGAAGAGGAAGCAGGTAAAAAACAGAACAGAAATAATACAAATTCCCAACTAATAAACATGAGGTAAGCTCTTTTCTAGTCCACAGGTATAACCTCTCACAAAACTGACTCGGATTTTTCTGAAGCTTTTTCTGGTGAGAAAATTCTTTTCTGTTAGAAGTCCCCTTCTCACCTGATTGACTGACTTTTCACACCCATCAGTCAGTGTGTTATTCTGGAATCCCTCTCATTTTTCCCCTGCAAGTAAAAGTTTTGAAACTGCAAAGATTTTCTGAAGACAGGAAATGTTTTCCTATTCAAACCTCATATGCCCTGTGTATTCTGTAATTGGTTTAAAGGCTGTGTAACTTATGGACAGCAGAGGCTTTGCATAAAAGGTGTCAGCTTAGTTAAGTAAAATAAAAAATTAATACAAATTAGAGAGGATTTTTTTCATTGAATTACAACATATCCTGACAAGTAATTTGCCATTAAATATATATGTATATATAGCAAACATATTCAAATTTAATAAAGCCTTAACCCCCCCCCCGACAGATACTGATTTAAGGAGTTATTGTGCACACTGGCATGCTGTGACAAAACAGTTGGGAACAGGCTGTCTTATTTCTAGCTCCTCCTGAATTTAATGCTGGTATGACATAATCTACATCCAGTCCCGAATCTGTGCAGCTACATCAAGACACAGCCGGAACGCGACCATGCGAGAGAGGACCCGAAGGAGGCAGCGTTCACTAAGAGGCACCCTTCTGTCTCATCTCAATAGAACAGCTTGCAAACTACACTACACTCTCCAATGTGCAGGATTTAGAGTACAGGCTGAAGGAGTGTACAACTAACTGTGTGAACTCAAAAGACAATGTTATTGGTAATAAAACTGTTAGATGTAGCAATGCTTTTAATTTGTGTAGTTTTAGAGTAATGATATACCACGGTTTATGATATTTAACATTTTACTGAAGTTTCTTTGCATTACTGAAGTTTGCCTTATTCTCTGACAGAGTATGGATAAGTCTATTAATTAGAAATACAGAAGTGGTTGCATAGACTGCAGTAATTTGGAAGTATACCAAGGAGACCAGTGGTGAAGTTTAGTGGACCTTTGTTTTCCATGTTTTTAACCACCCACCCTACGTTCCTGTTCTTCTTCTGATCAGTTTCTTGTCTCTAAATAGACATATTCTTGCATTAGCATGTAGGATTAAATTAATTGCATTTAACAAGTGGAACCCACTTTGCATGCGGCAAAACTTGTTGAACGCTTATTTCTCCAGACTTTTATAAAACAAGGGAAAAACAGATTAAAACAAGGGAAAAACAGATTTTTCTGTTCCTTCCCAAATGTATTGCTTTTGTTAAATAAAATTCTAATCTATGACACCTTTTTTACAAAAATCCTAGGAATGTTTTTGTTCAGATTAAAAATTCTTGGTCCACTCAGCCAGTGGAGCTATGCTAATACACAGCAGCTGGGAATTTCCTACCCTGTTATCTGTGTGTGGCAATGGATTCACTGGGTATAGGACATCTCTTGTATGCATTCTAAATAACCTAGCAGACTCCCTGACTTTTAACATATGGTTGTCTTACATAAATTAGAGCTCTGCTTTTCCAAAATAAGTATATTTTTTGTACATTGTGCAAACACTTGCTGAGCAATACAAAGCACTATTTGTCTCTTGATATCAAATAAGGTATGGGAACATGGTGCTGCAGACTAATCTAATGTACTTTACATCCAAGTAGTGTAAAATATTTCATAATAACTTTTTCTATGGGGAGATAAGGTAAGACATGTGCCGGTGCAGTAATTTACCCAGAATCTTGTCATTGCCCATATGTTACCAATATTACTTAGGAATCTGTGCAGTTTGTTTCTTTTTTTCATATTTTAAATTATATAGGGTACGCTTCCAAATAGAGCAAGGCTGTGATCTCAGGATGCTGCTTTGAAGCAGTTTTCTCCCTGTTTCATTATAACATTTTACCATTATTCCACCCTGAATGCAAAATCACGGGAATCTTGAAAGTATATCACTTTAAACATGCACTAAAATGAAAACCAAGCTTTTGTCCTTGATTTCTGCTGATCTCCAGATTATTGTCAAGGATATATAATTGAATTATAACCTTGATTTTCATACAGGTCAATGGCATCCATGTTAGTGACTCACATAGATCATAAAAGTATAGTTCCAAGGTGTGTGGGTATAGGTGGGCTGAACAGCTTGGGCTGGTTTATAAAACGAGGGCCTCAGGCCATCCACAGTTACCCATTCTTCTTTGTTCCAGCTGCTATTCTGCTCTACCAGCCATCACCGGGGCAACATGGCATTTGCAGGCAAATACGAATTCGAAGGCGATGAGAACTATGACGACTTTGTGAAGAAGATTGGTAAGCATGTCTTGGGGTATAAGTCTTAAATTAGTTAAAAATACTTCTTTTTAAAATTTTTTTTTTTACTGAAATGTGCTGAGATCAACAGGGGCTAAGACAGGTAGGAGTGCTCTGCACTTCAGCAGGGAGATTCCATTTCCATTCTTACAAGATGACCTGTCAGCCACAGGAAATAGTCCTGTTCTACAGAAGTAGCATTCCTTTTCAGTGGCAGCAGAATGAAGCGCCAAGATGTTTGCAGTATCATGATCGTGAAGGTCACTTTTTCTGTCTTTGGTATTCATCAGTCAGAGTACAAATTCAAGTATGAAAATGCTTGCTTACACAGGAACAGGTTTCTGTGAATGCTTTCAGAAGACTCTGCAAACCTGTTTCAGAGACTACCCTGTAAAAGCTCTTAGGGACACTATGATCTGTGCACATAAGTTCAATGCTTGTGTTCAGTTATTTAAAAAGTAATAGCAAATAGCTATGTGCAGCTATATTGCAAAGGCCCGAGTTCATGGGCATTAAATTCCACACATCTGCATATGTGTATTAAGTAGAACAGACTATTTTTATCTATACATTTATTCTGGGTATTGCTTCTTAGGGAAAAGAATGCAAGACCAAACCTATTATTTTAGCAAATGCATTGATGTACCTATATCTTCCTTTATACCAGTAATTTAAACTCAGAGCTTTGATACTGCTGTAAAAATGAAAAAAAACCAACAAATCAGATGCTCAGACATCAATTTCTGAGAATAAACATAACATTAACGTACTTCAGTTCAAATACAGCTGGTAGGCTGTTAAGATTTGATAAACTGTATGTTTCTATTGATTAAGGTCTCCCCAGTGACAAGATTGAAATGGGAAGAAATTGCAAAATAGTCACTGAGGTGGTGCAGAATGGAAATGACTTCACCTGGACACAGCATTTCCCAGGAGGCCGCACCACAACCAACACATTCACAATCAGCAAGGAAGCAGAGATGGAGACAATGGGTGGTAAAAAGTTCAAGGTAAATTAATTTAGCTCTTAAGTTCTACACTGTCCCAGGGTTTTTTTTCATTTAGGGTGAAAAATCAAATCTGTCTTAGGGCCATCTTTCTTAAATTTTTTTTCATGTCAAAGTAGAAACACCTAATTTTTCCCCCATTTCTTGATGCCCCTAGTACAATATCTAAATTGGATTTTAAAGAGAGATAGAGCTTCAGAACTGTACGTACGAATAAAAAAATGAGCGTAGAGTGTCAAGCACCTACTGGTGTTGCAGCTCAAGCAAACATAATGCTCATTAAAACGCTAAAGATCTGGTTGGCAGCTGTGTCTTGTCCAGCACACTGAGAGGAGTGCTATGGTCCCTAGCTCTGCCCATGCCTGTCAGCAGTGCTCACCTTTTGAAGTCATTTGTGCCTGAGCCTTAACAAAGACTGTGTAAAGTGAAGGGGAGAAAAAAAAAAATCTATCTCTATCCCTCCTGCCTGTTGGAAGTACACAGCAACTTGCAACTTAAGCAGCCTGTAGTGAGACTGATTACACAATATTGATCTGCTTCTGTCATGGACAAAAATCTGGATACAAAACCTGCTGTAAAATGGTTGCTTTACTTACCTTATTCATGTCTCATCTATTTAAAGATGAGCTAACCTCTGCCATTTGTAAGGTGTCCAGACCCCTACAATAGATTACTGGATAAATGCTTTATACATACTGAAGAGACAGGAAAACCAGCAATTACATCAGGCAGCTGTGACAAACCGAGAATAGCAGTAGCATTGCATGATATCCAAAATGTTTGTTTAGTCATACCTTTCTCATTAAGAGAGGAAAAAACCTATGGCTTTGTGAAACCTAACAGATAGGCCACAATTCTACTTGGTCAATTTATTGGAAACTTAACAATTTTGAAATATTACAAATTCCATTCTCTTCTTTTTGGCCCTGGCCACTTCAGCAGTCCAAAGTCTATTAAGTAAGAAGCCGAAGATGGAGGCAGAGTAAATGACTCTCAGCAGAGAAACCACTGCCTCTTAGTATAGTGTCACTAAACAATACACAAACTAGTAAGATTGTTTCCTCGTATCTGGTAAAAAACATCCACTCGTCTCTTCATTTTGCAAATTTTTTTCTCCGCTAAGTATGACTGGCTCATCTGTCTTTATTACTAAAAGCAAGACTGACTTGTTGTACAGACAAGACTGATTTTGTGATGGAACTACATTGTTTTGGAGGTCAGATGAGCCGCTGTAGTATTTGTGGTCTTCATAGTAGCATCCCAGCATACTTCTTCCATACCAGAAGCAGTTCTTACAGCAATTGGCACATATTATAGTACAAAGGTGTGACTGCAGACTGTGCAGTCATGTTCTCTTATACTTAAATAAGCAAGATGAATTCTAGTGTAGTTAGAGGTATGAAACTCAGGATCTAGGGTAAAGATTCACATCACTTGTCCACGGTGACTTTTATGCTGCTTGCAGGCACATTTTTAGTATCTGAGAATGCTACTTCAAAATTAACTCATACAATCATGCCTGTTACTTCACTGTCAAAAGCAGAGAACCACATGAAACACTGAGGACTGAATGAGAAGCACAGTCTATAGTCAGATCATTTTTAGAGCTATGAATGAATATTGTGTAGATACGGAACTTGCATGTATTGTTAGATGAACATTTTTCTATTTAAACTGTGAATATTTAAGAACTAAAGCACAAGGATTTTAGTCTTCATGAAGCTGCACATGTGATACACTGTAAACATCTGTACACCTAATTGTGTATCTGATAATATAAATGCCACTAACCCCTAGGAACATTAAACCTTTCTCTGTTACAGGCAACTGTTAAAATGGAAGACGGGAAAATAGTAGCTGATTTTCCCAACTACCGTCATACTGCAGAAATGTGTGGAGGAAAGCTAGTAGAGGTGAGTTCTCAAGATCGAGGTTAGTTTCTAAAAAAACCACAATAACCCTCAAAAGAAACAGACTCAAAATTTTGAGTTTAGAAAATATCTTTAGATAAAGTAAAACTATTAAAAACTTTCTCCATCACTTGAGAGAATCTGCTACAATTTTGTGCAAGTTTAATAAAAAAATTAAATGAACAAACTTTTCCTCATTTTTTTTTTATAAACTTGAAATGTAGATCTTGCATCTTAGGCACACACACACATTTTTATAGCTGTATGACTGCTATGTTCAGTATGAAATATTCCCAAGCTGCCATGTCTGACTGTATTTGCTGCACCTATGCCACAAGAACAGGAAATATATATAAAACTTTTCACCTACTACTTGCATGTTTCCATGAAAGTTATCAACTTTGTCTCATTCTTAGAAAACTATCTAGCTGCAACTCCTCTCAGAATTCCTGTAGAACCCTGTTTCCTTAGTCTTTGCATAGGAAAAAAAAAACCCAAAACACAGAAGAGGTTGGATTTCAAGTAGTATCCTATTTTATCACTGAAATGGCAACATAGCTTTGGAAGATTACTGAAACTACAATACTTTTTACAAGTTTTACTGTAACGAATTGTCAAACATCATGATTTCTGATTCTCCAAAATTTTCCTGAATTGACTTATGTCTGTGCCAGTTGCACATGTTGGAGTGTCTTCAACAGAGACTAGCCAGAAGACAGTTACTCTGTGAATCAAGAAATGACACTTAACCCTCTGTGAAAGTAATAGTGTCAATCACCTACTGCTTTTGGAGAACAATTATCTCACTTGTCTAAAACCCTGAGAACTTGAAGTTGGTGAAGCCACATCCAATACAAGATACACTCCTAAACCCCTATTTAGAAGTTGTGCTTTTTGTGAAAGAGTATTTTTGCACTGTGTAATTTCAGACTTGACAAGGGCATTCAGCTTATTTTCTAGATATGACTTCTACCAAAGGGTAAATGTTTTTTTCAGTAAAGGACAGGTTCTGTGAGCCAGTCAGGTCTTTTCGTCTGTGACACTGAAGCTCTAATTACACTGTTCAACCAAATTTTTGGTTTGTTCTTTATTCCAGATTTCTACTGCTTCTGGTGTAGTCTACAAAAGGACCAGCAAAAGGATTGCTTAAAGCAATAAAGCCAGTGTCTTCCAGTGCACTGAAAAAAACAAATACTACAAATAAATGAGTACTGATTGTCTTTCCCTCTTTCTTTGTATTACAACATGAAGAACTGTTTTTCAGAGTAATGTTATCCCCAACATTAATGCCTACCCCATTCCTAGAGATGACATACTCAGAAAATCAGAATGCAAAAATCAGAATATGCAAAGCATTTAATGATGCTGTCCAGTCTAAGTATTTCAGGATGATACATACTTACAACTATTACAAACTATTCAAATGTTGTCTACCACCTACTTTATAGAAGCTCTATTCAGCTTCTATCTAGAGAATAGGGCAATACTCTGCTCAAAGCGTACATCAAAATCCAAGACCTAACTAAAGTCTTTTGCCCTATTGCTGGTTAAAGGGCAGAAGTTTAGGAGGTTGAAAAACAAGAGAGTTTTATCACTCATTAAAAGATATACTTTCATACTGCTATCATGGTTTTCTCAGTCTCATCAGTATCTCCTCTTGACTCAAATTCTTTCAAGACATTTAAGGTTTTACAGCAGACTCCTGCAGGAAAATGTAGAGTCTTATTTTCTCAATGCAATCCTGTTATTTACATAGAGTGCATGTAAAAAAGTGTTTTCTTGAACACAGTAGGAATTAAATATAACACTTTTTGGATTCACTGTTCCAAATCACTTCTGGCCAATTCCTGGTCCACAAAGCTTTTCCCTTTTCAGACTCCCTTTTCCAGCTGTCTTTGCCTTCTGGGTTCACCTAGCTGCTTGCCCTCACAGGCTAATCAGTAACTAGCCAGGGCATATCTTACGTACACAAAAGTTCATTTTCTGATGGGCCTATGTACATTACTGATAATCCCAATCACTTCAGGTATCTTGTATTTAAAAAAGGCTTTTAATTTCTTTTTATATTTTCCTAAATAGACATTACTAAGTTTTCCAGCTGAAACAAGGCTTCATCTGGACTCCACCACTTTTCCCAAAACAGGCTGCAAATGTCTTATGACTAGGTGTTGCTCGATATATTACTTATTCTGTTTCCAAGGCAAAGCATAATGCCAAACTGTAAACACAAGTCAAATCTGAAACCTGTCCACTCTTGAGACATTCTTTTGCTACTTGCAACAGATCTACTTATTTAATAGAATTTTCTTGAAATTCAATCTCTTCAGTTAATACTTCTCAGTATGACCTCATGTAAGGGATCTCTTCAGGCTTAGCTCATATGAGTTCAAGTCAGCTAGTACATTCCTCTGCAAATAATAATGTGACATCTGAGAACATCTGGATTTAGAATGTGCCCATCATATTCAACACAACAACTACACGGAGTGACCTGTAGAATTAGGTAGAGGTAGACACTGGGCAAGTGTTATATGAAATTAAAGCTCATACTAGAATTAAGGAAGTGTGGTGTTTTTTCTGTACCATTCACACCCTGAATGGTTCAAAGAATCTGCTTGGAAGGAGATGATGCTGATATCTGATGACTCCCTGCTTTGAAAACAAAATGGAACCAGCCACCACTAATTCCAGTTCTAGAAGCAACTACATTTCATGTTATGCAACTAGCACATTTTGTTTTCACGTTCTGCATGTGATCAAGTAACTCCCTATTATACAGGCAACAATGCTTTGAAAGGAAGGGTGGGATTTTTATATAGGCTGTCTAGAAATCATGTAAGGGGTGCCTTCACCTGGGAAAAAAACATTTCTGCCTTTTTCAACTGGAGGACATGCTTTAGGCTTGTCTTGAAATGGCAGCATAGAGAACAAAACGAACACCCCTTAAAAAAATAAAATTTGTGCAATTAAAATTATCACTACAAATCTATTGGTGTTTGGCCCGCATTTGCTAGTATCTAGACTCATCAGTAAAAAACAGCACTAAGCTAAATTTTAAGCAACACCTGTACACTCCACTGATGAGTTGATTATGCTGATCAAAGAGCATTATATCAACTTCAAATTATTCACTAGCATGTAAAACTTGATAAAACAAAAAGATCAAACAGTGGCTTTGACAACTTTGCAGACGCCAAGTTGTGGAGGTATGTTTCAACAAAAGAAAAAAGTTAGTCACATGAAAAAGTATTTACCTGGAAATTAAATGTGCATAATTGCCAGCAACATTTAAAGCATTCTGGAGAGAATTGTCAATTGAAGCAGTATTAGGCCAACTCACATTTTCATACATCTTTTCCCTCTCAGAGTCTGCTGTTGGACTTCATCTATCCCAACTGCACCCATGACACAACAGCACAAATAGAACCTAGAAATCTATGGACAATTCCTGCTTAGAAGATCACCAGAAGATCTAGCAACCAGCCAGATCTCCTGTTCAGCCTTTCAGTCTCCTCAGGTAACATGGCACCCCCAGGACATGCTGGCCACATGAACTTGAATAATTCATTCTTATTTTATGTCATGTCTCTGCACATTTTCTGCCTGTTTCTTCAGCCATCTCCTCATCCCACTTTGTACTTCCTTATATACACCAACACTTCATCGGAACAGGACCTTATTTCTTGTGCAGTGACCAAGTTCCTGATTTGCCTAATCCTTCACAATTTATTATTTGGCAAGGCCTTTCTATCACATTTGTCCTACTACTCTTTTGTTCTGTAAAATATTATGAGTGCTCAGATGAAGTATTTTTAAGGTAGAGACATACATTCTTTGTTAGCTTTTAAAAGCTAAGGAGAAACCACTGAAAAATAAAAAAGGGTACTTCAAGCTGTGTGCTTATTTATTGGAAACCTTCACTGGGAACTTAGCAAGTATTTTCACAATGATGGTAATCCAAAGTATCACAAAATGTAACGTAAATACAAAGCCAACAGAATAAAAGATGAACTAAGTTCTCTAAAATTCTAGACTCATTTCTGAGGAGTACTGCCTCTTCATTTACAGCTTGCATTTTTTAAAAAATAAAACAAGATTCCTCTAGCCTGCTGAGTGGAAGAAATTAACTTCATACCAAAAGTTGAATTCTTGGAAGACAGTTACACAAACACGCATTAACAAGCAGACCAATTTTTCCCCTCTACCCTAAAACACCCTTAAGAACAATTCTCTAAAAATATAATTTAACACAGCACTGTGACACATGACTTGAAAAACTTCCCCAAGTCAGTAAAAGCATATTGCACATTACTTGTATTGCTGTCCTGAGAACCTTCAGAGAAGAGACAAACCAAGAGTATTTACAACAGAAGTTGCATATATCAAAACTAAAGTTCCACATTTGCACAAATCCATTTCTTGTAAATATCTACATTAACATAAAAAAGCCTATACAGTTTTTTGAGCCATCATCTCCACATTCAGTTGAAAAAATAAACCTTTGGCTATGTGGCAGTAGGTGTGTGTCTCATTGCAAAGAGGCAACAGGATCTTCAATTTTCCAGCTACGTTTTCCAAGAGAATGTCAAGATGGTTTTTCAAAAACTAAGTCAGCATTGTCTACCACTGCAATCAAACTCTAATTTCACAATAAAGTTAACCAGTTCCCTATCTTTGCCCCCTTTAACACCAGTTTCTGTCCTGAGCCTGAACTACTGCCACAAAGTCATTGAGCCCAAAACATGAAGTAACTGAAGGCAGTGAACCTTTCAAGAGCATTTCTTCAAGTAATATTAAATCTCTGATAAATCTCATGAACAATTTTACTAACAGTAATCTCCAGTCACAAAAGCAGCAGCATGTTAAACATCTAAGAGATGATTTAAGGTTTTGTTTTTGTTTCTAAAATACTTGAAGGCAGTGATGTCCTGTTCAGCACGACCACGTTTAGATTCCAATAGAATTTTAAGTCAAAAAATAATTTGATAGTCTTCTAGCCCTTTTTTTTCCTTTTATTCTGAAGTCTTGCACCTGAACTCACTCCTGCTCAAAGAAAATGGAAAGTGTTCTACACACAGATTTCTGCATAAATGAAGTTCACATTTAACTGATACCAATTTCAGTATATTTTAGTAGAAGTTTCCAGCAGTATAAGCTGCCACAGTTCAAGCCACACATCACTGGGAAAGAAAAGAAGGACTCCATGTTTTCCAACAACATCCTCTAGGTACATTGCTACTTGGCCAGAAATTCAACAAACACTCCAGCCTGAAATAACTCTTCAATACAAGCTTTCAGCCAACTCTGACAAGTCACTAACTGAAGACTAGAAAGAAGTAATATCCACAGGGTTTCTATGCAGATGCCTCTCAAAGTAACATTGAGTGAGGTATATTAATGAATTTCTATTTCTCTTTTAGGAGCCAAAGGTACAACCCTTGGCAGAAAGGCACCCAGACTCCAGTGATCAGTGGATCCAGATCAACATCCTCTGAATGAGGAAGTCATAAGATTCTGTTCCTTTGTGGTTTTCATTCAGATACGCATCTTGTATCACATACAGGGTCTCTTCTTCAGCTTCTATTCATATCACCTTTTTCTTCTGTCAATATTTATCCATCCAAACACCCAGCTGCATATGACTGATGACCACTGAAGTAACTACTGCCATAAACCATGGAAATGCAGTGTCTGGGCTCTGTTCCTAAGGCCACCTGCACAGCAAGGGGTGTTTGGATGGGCAGAGTCTGGGCAGTTGGCTGAAGACTGGCCTGAAGAGCTGCACAAGACTGCAGTGGGCTGTCAGCACTCCCAACAATCAGACCACTGGGCCTGTGGGCCTGTAAGGAGTCACGATAAGCAGAGCACAAATCTTGCACTGGCGACTGGAACTGGGAAAGCGTTGCTGAATGCTGGGCTAAAGGGTGATAACTGGATTGCTGGAAGATAACTTGAGAAGTGGCTTGATGGCTCAGATTTTCCACTGCTTCCTGTTCTTGATGTTGAATTGTTACTTGCTTTTTTATGTTACTGGCTTCTTTGATGTCATTCTCATAATATCTGAAACAAATAAGTAAGATTTATCAAAGAGAAATTCACAGAGCTTGTGCATATCCCAAAGTTTTCACCAGTCCAGCTACATCAGCAGCTTTTTGGCCCTAGCTGTATATGGTAATCTTCAGCTGCATTCTCAATTCATTTCTAATTATCCTGCTGTGATCTTCACACACTAACAACAGGTTTATGGATCATTTTTCATCGCAAGTATGTTTTTACTGATGGACTGATTATCTTGGAATCTTAAGTCCACAACACAAAAGACATTTTGAAATAGTCTGTGTAGGTAGTTGCAGAGTATTAAAGCGCATAGCTATAAGGAAACAAGGCAAATTCCTGTTAGATATTAGGAAGAAACATTTTCACACTTTTGATTATCATGAGAATGATGAAGCACTAGAACAAGTTGCCCAGAGCCGTTAGAAAGTCTCCATCCTTGGAGACAGTCAAAATTTGACAGTCTGATTTAACTTCAGTTGGCCCTGCTTCAAGTAGGAATTCAGAAGGTCCACTATCACTCCCAACCTAAATCATTCTATTAAACTTTTTTATTTTCTATTAAGACTGTATGTGCTCACATACCAGACCAGTATTGATGCATTGCAGTCATGTCCTTTACTGGAGAAAAAAAACAAATAATAGTTCTGAAATGTCTCCCTACTGTATTCTCAATGTTAGAGACACACTGGTGTCTCTCTGCAGCAAGTATATGGCAGCTACAATGAAAAAACAAGGGGACAAAGCTTTCATCAATCATCTGTAAAAGCTTCCATCCAATCACACAGACAACCAGTACAAGAAAGCATAATGAACACTAAATTGTGCACTCCATTCTGCATTGCAAATATTGTTAAAATACAGTATTTAGTAAAGTGACCTGATTTTTTCCCTTTTATTCCTCTCCCCAAACTGAAGATGGAGATTACCAATGTAATATTGTACTATCTTAATTCTAGTTAAAGTTACTTTTTTTTTTAAATTAGTATTAACATCTTCCCAAGAGCACAAACAGGTTTCTTTCTTTCTGATCTTACATGAGCATCATTTCAACGCATTGGGCAAGATGTTCCCAGGAATAACGTGTTAGCAATTCAAGCTGTGTTGTCCAGGCAGGAGAAATCTGCATACAGATACGCGAGGCACACACACAAGCTGCAGCAATCAGAGATGGACGAAAATGGAGGAAAGTGTGATCTACAAAAGAATAAACAAAAGCAAGAGTTATATTCTTAATCACTACAGTAAGCCTATTATGTGTATACATGGCAGAACAGGACAAAATTAAATGCGAAACTTTGTTCCACACATCTCATAGTATTAACTCATGACCAGAAATAGTCTCTCAAAACTGGATGAAGCTTTCCTGAAGATCTCTAATACTTGTTCATAACTGCCATCAAGGCTCAACTATAGTTCCTTTCATTTCAGAAGCTGCCACAAAATAGATTACGGCGAAATTTGTAGGCTGGTCTCAACTGAACCAAAGTTACGTATCAACAATTACACACATTGTTGTACCTGGCTTATGAGGATGCTGCAGTTCACTGCCTCTCACATGGGCAGATACTGGAAGCAATGCTGCAAACCAAATCATTAAAAGCCCCATCATTCTAAATGTTATGTCATGTCTTGCAGCACAGGACCCTCTAAAAAATATCATTAAAATAGATTCATACATTCAACTGCATAATATCATGTCTGCAACTGACAGTAGTTCATACTCCGTGGCAGGTCAAAAATGAGACCCCACTTCTGACAGTCTCACCAATTAGTGTTCTAAGCTGAAGAAAAATAATTTATCTCATCTAGAGATTTCTGAAAAGAGACAAAAGGCTTAGGTGCAAGGAAGGGACACTGTACCATTTGCCACCTGAAGTAACTGCAAAGGGAAACTATTCTGCTCAGATAATTTAGTGCAATCCATATTATGACAAGTTTTAAAGCCCTTATCTCTTTCAGATTTTTGCCTTTTGCCAAATGGAAGAATATTCTAGCATAAAACTAAGCCTCTTACCTTGCACTGAGAAATCAAGGAAATAATACGCATATTTCTCGAGAAAATTTTTGATTTTGGTCAGTGAGGTGACAGGCCAGCCATTGTGAAGGTCATTCTCGCCAATGGACACATAGAGGTAGTAGTCAATGTAGTGTGCTGGTGTTGGTAGACAGAGGTTCCAGTTGAAGTTTTCCAAAAGCAGCATTTCCATTCTAAGCAAATCTTTCTTGTTCAATACCACGTTCACATTGCACATGTATGCCAGGTTATTTAAGTGCTCCAACTTTGGAACTTTATCTTCTTTTTCTTCAAATTTACCTGCCAGAAGAGATGGTTTTCAGATAAGACATCTTTATGATTGACTGTCCAAAAGCCAAAGAACACTCCCAGAACCAGAAAGTCTAATGATAAAAGGTGGGTTTTTTTTACAGGAGAGGAAAGTACAGTGATACAAGTAGGAAAGAAGTCATACTGGTCAACATATTCCTATACCCTTTTTATGGTTTTGTTGGTCTGTTTTTAATTGTTTGTATAGTATTGATGCCAACACCAAGACTATAAACTCATTAGGATTACAGACAGTTTTTCTGATTATAACTGGAAGTGGTTTGCTGAAGGGCATTCAGTCAAGTGCGAAGAAAGCAAGCAGTACGGGGAAAATAGGGCAAAGGAATATCTAATATTGAGGAAAAAAAGCTCCTTTGGGTATGGAAGCTAAATGCACATGCTACAAAGACGACAACATTAAAAACCCTCGGGCAACACCACCTTTGCCCTTGCTGCTTCAGAATTCCTCTTTGTTCCTTCCTGTCTTGGAGGGCCTCATTAGCTAAGGTCACTGAAAGGCTAGAAGTACACTGCAACCAAGTGATTAACATAAATAATTCCTATGGGGCTAGGAAAGAACATACATTTTCAGAGTCAAGATAGCTGAGCAAAGCTGCACCTTTTCCTGAATTGTATCTACCAGCCTACTGAAATAGCAGTAGTCTCTAGAATGACTCAATTTTCACCAGTAGCTACAAAGTGCTGTCATTTCACACAGAAAACCAGGATCTCGCTTTATTCACCCTTCTTCATAAAAAGCATCCAGTATCAGATTTGATTCCCAGGATTAGATCTATCAGTAATAAAGCAACAGCATTACTTTGCTGCAAACTTAAGAAAGCAATTAAGGCTTCTTAAATTCACACTGTTGATTTACCAAGCCAAAAATGACCAATCTACCCACAACTCCTTGTTCAAGAGCTAGCAACAAACAATCTCCAGAAATAAGTTTCCAGTGCAGCTTAAAGAATATCCCCACTGCAAAATCCAAATCTATAGCTACTTAAATGTACTCTGTAGTTATTTTTCCTCTTTGTTCTTGAGGGCATATATTCCACAATTGATTCTTGCTTCAGTTGTCCTCCCATTGCCTCTGTAAGAGTCCTTTACCAACAAGGAACAATTAACAAGATTATTAGCTTCAGAGTAGTCTCATCAAATCTAAAAACAATTAAAACTAGTATTGCACTAAAAAATTATTTTAAAAGGAAGTAAGATCTTGCTATCCATTTACAATAGCAATTCCATCCAAAGAATCTCCAGTATATTAAAAACTTGACAGTTTTCTGTACTATTAGCAGCTTAAGTGTCTTTTAAAGACATTTAAAAATTGATTTTCTGTCTTTGAGCCTGTGCAGGTATCATAGATATGGAATGCATTAAAAGTGTAATATAGCAGCAACGCCCCCATAAAAGAGCATAACAATAATAATGAAAAACAAAATTAATCCATCACGTGAAGTAGAACAGGAAATAATTGTGGGCACACCATCCGTGAAAAAGACCTTAAAATTCAGGAGTCTGTATACACATTCATAAGCCTCCTTGTCACCTGAATTCAGAACTGTTTAAGAAAAACAAAATTTGAGAGAAAAAGTTAACCCTTTTTTTTTTTCCCCCCACAAGGTGATGTCACAGCCTGATACAGAAATGTAAGGAGTATGCTAGCAGGAGAAACTACTACATGCCCAGGAAACTGAGGATGAGATCTGTCATTCTGGTTGCTGTAAGTTCTAGTTCCTTCTTTCTTCCCACTCAACCTTGGAAATTTCAAAAGGTCAGACTGTAGCCTCAATAGCAGACTACCAGCACAGTAGTGTTAGGAAGGAATCATATCAACATAGGGCAAAGCTATTTGAGTTGATCAAGATAATTTTTCTTTTAAAGTTAAAAATAGTTGACAACAGCTAAATTTAATGATTTATTTGTTATTTTCCCCCTTCTGCTTTTCAACACACTGGTTCCTAGCTTTAATGTTAGATAGCAGCAGTCGCTGTAGCAGGTTGGAGGCACTGGGTATAACTGTAGCTAGGTAAGTTGAAGGGCTCCAAAACCAAGTTGGGAATGGGGAAGATAAATAATTTGGAAGTTTTCCTTCAAATAAACTGTAAAATTTGAATATGAGCTACTTTCCAAAGCAACATACAAGCAACTTGATCATATTTTCTTTCCCAGTTCCACCTTGACCTAAACACTTTGCTTCCAAGTTTACCAAGGACTTACCACCTATTTTTAAATTGAAGTCTGGAGAAGACAGCAGAAGTTAGTTCATTCCATCAGACCAAAGAGATCAGAAGCAAGAGAGAACAAGTTTAAGATGTTTTTAAAATGCAGTGTGTCCTTTTCCAGTTCCATAATTTAAAGATATTGGAATATACTATTCCTATTTTTGTTCCTTCAGTTACACCAGAAGCTGAGATTCTACGCACAGTATCTTTAAACTGAGAGAACCAGAACCTCCAACACAATTGCTGCAAGAATTAAAGGCCTGATCAGACAAGACAGTTGCAAGTCTAGTATTGACCAAACAAACAACACTGACTGGTTTAATCAACATCACACTTTGGGAGGAAAAACAAAGCTGCATTAGCTACATTATCACCTGGAGTCTGCAGTTTGAAGTTCATGAGAATTGTGTACAAGTCATTTGCATGCTTTTGAAATGCCACCTCAGATTAAAAGTTTGCTGTTGTGTTCTGAGCTCCAGTGACAAAACAGTTGTCATTACTGCCCTCAAATAGTTTTGTTTCAAGGTAACGGAATCATAAGTCTTTAAAGCAATGCTTAATTTAAGAAGTATATGATGCTGCAGATTTTTATACAAGAAAGCCTACTGAGGTCACTAGGAAGAATAAAATGACATGTAATGTAGGTCTACATTTGTGACCAACTTTTGTGTAAAATCTAAACAGATGGGGGCGGCATTGGACATCACTACAATCAAATGTACTCTCAAGAACTGATTCAACCGCTGTAGGAGGCAAGAGTCACTATATACACCTAGCTACACAGCATGCAGTTCAGACTGATTACTGGCAGTTAGGTAGATGATCTTCCTGGGGTTTTGCATGGGTAGCAAAACAAAAGCAGGACATGCAGGCAATTTGCTTTATTACATTTTCAGAATCCTTGAGAAGACAGAGGAACAAAAAGGACTGCCAATTTAAAGAGTCATTAAAGTGTAAGTACTTTTTATCCCATCAAAAATTAAAATCAATCCAAACAAAGGATAAACCAGTCAAGCCCATCTAGCCCAGCATAAAAACAAGACCTACAGCTGCTTATACAGCTGAAGGACCACTTTTCTTTATTCCTACATTGTTCCAGAAGGTAATAAAACAGCCTTCTGAGATTCTCTCCCATGCCACCCCCAGATACAAATGCAGCTTCTCACTGTCCTCTAAGCAAGGCAAGAGCGAGACAGGCTATTTTAGAGAGAGCCTGCTTAATTCCTTTTTCTGCAGTGTCTTACAAAGCGAGCAGTAAAGCATTTTCCATGTCTGTACAATAGCTAGCACACGTGCAAACCACTTAGCTCAAGGCACCTGAGTTTTTAATGCCTTACTATAGTAAAGTTTAATTACTAAAGAAAATATTCTGTACATGTTACAGCAACAGAGAAAAAAAAATAAGACTACAAACTAAGTTTTGCACTAATCTATATCCTGGACCGACACCCACTATTATCTTTTACTGAAAAAAGTAGCTTAGCTGTCTTTGTCAGAACAGTTACCTGCTTGTGGAAGTGGGACAATAAATGGAGAACAGATCACAAAGCACACTCCAATAGAAAAGCTGCCTGTTGTCTGACTACAGCTCCACTTAGTCAATGAGGAATTAGGTGACAAAGGATTACCCATGCCCTAAACTCAGACCATTTAGCACAGACATCTTTTCTTGCTCTAATTTCTTTTATTGTCCTGAGTTAACTCAGCTGTTGAGAATTCACTGGCAGATTATGGAGCTGGGCAAAATAAAGCCAGGAAAACCACAAGAAGAGCCTAAGTACTCTGTGAAGCAACGCAGCACTGGATGTGCTGAACAGTAAGCTACTTCTGCTTAAAACAATACTAAAATTTAAAAACTGTTATCATGTCTCCATAGCAGCAGAACCCTCTTGAGGAAGAGGGGCCATAAGAACTAGAATTGCTGGAACATTCAATGCCTCTGAAAGGCTGAGAGGGATGTTGCTTTTATCAGGTACTGAAGCACCTGCTACTGAAAAGGGTTAGCTCTTCAGGGAAGAAAGGAGCAGCTTTTAAGACCCAGCTAGGGTTTTACAGCAACAGGCAAAAGCTGCACTGCTTTAACTATACTGACATACACATACAACAACAGTACAGCCCTCGTATACCACAATTAACAAAACTCGCAGAAGAAACAGTTGCAGCGGTTTAAGACTTACTGCCCCGGTGCTTGCTCTCTCCCCAGAGTTTATTGCTTCTGCAGCTGGACCATTTAAATAGATTGTGTCAGTGCATCACATCTACTTCAGGGCAGCTGGTTCGCACAGCCCTCAGCCGGCAAATTGAGCCAAGTAGCACTGAAGCAGATGGGATAGTTTTACACAATCCCTTTTTCCAACAGAGCATTTAGGCCTAGAGCACCTTAAAATACCACAATCATTTTCTGTAAAAAATTGCCCAATGAAGACGTAGTTTAGAACATTACAACTTGCTTCTGCTCAACAGTGCTCCTCTATAAGGGGCTGCCTTCTCAGCTGCTGGGTGAGCAAAACTGAAAGTTCCTCAATTCCCTTCAGGCAAAATGTTAGTTACACTAGATCAATCCACTTACTGAAACCACCAGCCAGCAGGTTGTGTCTCGAGAAGATCAGAGCTTGTTCAAAGTACTGGGGTGCTTTGGGGGAAAAGGAAGCTAGTAACATTTTCAGTTGCTTATCTGTTTGCAAAGGGAGCATCCATCCATAGCCTGGTACAGAAACAGGCTTCTGAGCAGGTATACTGGTAATTATCCTGCTCTAGATACAGCTGGTTTGCCTGAAGACCACCAGTCCCAGCTGCCCAGCATTACTTCTCACCAGAAGCCAGCATCTCCCTGACCTAACAGCAGTCAACCTTAGCAATCACTAGTCTGCTTCAAGCAAGGGACAGATGGATTGTCTTGAGCAATTAAAACCACTGGACTTCACTAATGATCTTGCAGCAGCAGGAAACTACAGCTTCTGGTATTACCACAGCTGGACCTCAAAAGGAGGTCCTGTGTCTTCTAATCATATACCTAGCCAAAACATCTACATAGACCAGGTCGTTCCATATTACAAAAGTATGTTTAGTTTATGATTCTGATTTAGATCATAAAATTTCCCTTAATGCAAGTGAGACAGACTATTCTAAATACATTCATAAAGTAACTGTGACATCAATTTTTCCAGCAACTTTTCCTTCTCTACCCCAATAGCTTTCAGTTCACCTCTAGATTGCTGTGAACAATTTTTACCATTCTTTTTCAGAACTGATTCAGAGGAAATAATAACCATTGATGACATTAGCAAACTTCAAAGCTTTTGTAGCTGTTCTGACGAGCTAAACTATCTGATAGGAATTTCCAGAGGCCTTCTCCAATTGTCACGCTGTGCATACACTGCAAGAGAAACATACATCTTCCGGCTAATGAACGACTGGATGAATCGAGGGACACACGTCCACATTCCTCTCAACTGCAGCAAGTTCAGGTTGAACATTATTTGGCTGCTAGTGCCATTTGTTTGGAACAGTATTATCTTCTCACTCCCTCATCTCTCTCACAATTATTACCAAAGTGGGAAGCACTATCATTATCCAGTTTCCCTGTCTGGGGATACTGATGAGCCAGTCAAAACGCATTTCTAGATTATAGCAAGAGAAATTAGCTTCAGCTAACTAAAGGACATCTAGCCGAATGCGATGTTCTCCATCATGACAGCAGTGCTGTTGTATGCTATTGAAAATAGGTGACAGCAAGATTTGTAGGTAAAGGAAAAAAAAGAAACAAGTTTTGGAGATACTTTAGATCTGAGATAGAAGCAACAAACTTCAAAGCTAAGTTTCAACAACTTCTCTGAGCTTAAGAATTGTCAACTTGCATTTAGCTTAGAAGTTTGTTGCTTCCATTTCAAGAGTTGTGTCTCTAAAATGTTCTCTATTGTTCCCCCGCCTTACAGTAATTAGTGGGAATAAGTAATCTTGCCTCTAACTACACCTCATCTTGCTTGTGGTCTCCACACTACCCTCATCTCTTGCTCTTTTCTAAGGAAGCAATCAGGAAGAAAACACAGAGTTTGTCCCAATGTATTTATAACAATTACTGAAAGATAGTCTGCATTAAACATTCATCTTGATATGATGTAAACACCACAACTACTTAAAAAAAGATTAGTTTCTTGCTCTCTACAGTAAAGGCATATTATTTTTTAGAAGTACAAGTGTCTTGCAACACAGCCTGAAGAGCACTTTTGCTGCAATTCTCTGCTGAAAAACTATGCAACTTCCTACAGTAATGTTTTGCGGGAAGTTCTAATTACTGCATTTGCAGTAACAGGCAAGGGACTAATTTTATTATTCTTTGCCACAATGAGAATTTTCAAGGTGACTTGAGGCCAATACTTCTTACTTGCTCAGAATCTTTTACTACAAAACATGAAAAAAATCATAGTACAAGTATTCTTCCATTTCATATAATTTTTAAAGTAACAAACTAAACATGAGAATTCCCACCTACTGTAAAGTGGCTTTTCCTGACTTGACTTGCATCACTTTGAACTACACATACCAAAAAAGAGTAACCTTATTGCACATTAAGATGGCCCAGATAGTAAACACCAGAGCTTACTACGCTCCCAAGTCCCCAAACTGAGCCCTAGCTTTTTAAACCTTATCTATACAAGTTAATTAGGTGTTAATTTTGTGCAAAGCTACTTTGGTTCAACTTTCAATATTTTGGTTCTACACAACTCTTGAAACAGAAGCAACAACTTCTAAGCTAAGCAGCAGGAAAGCTGCCTTTACAGTAATAGACCTTTTCCCCTTCCTGTAAGGAATGATTTAATTCCAGATCAGGATGTATACATGCTACTGCATTGCTCTAATCTTAATTTTAGAAATATTCTCATACTCATTAGCTCACTAGACTTAGGCTTGCTCTTTAAACAAAAAAAAAAGGCAATTTGCTTAAAACAGGCAAAAGTTGCAAAACATTTCCGTCTAGTGTTATCACACAGCAGTTTGTGAAATTCCTTTTGCTTCACAGTTGCATAGACGTGGCCTAAAGTTGCATTTTACTTCAGTCATTTACATAAGGAAAAATCTTGAAAGCTTTTTTGGTTCTTTTTAAAACCTAGAAGCTACAGAAATCAGCATTCCAGTTCTCCCAATCTCATATAGCGAACCTCTGCCCAAGATCTTACCAGTATACCAATTCTGACAATTCATACGAAGTTTGAGGGTACCATTTTCATCCTATCTGCGTAGCACTGAAAATGTGAACTATAGCTATAAATTGTCCCTCTAAATCCAGAGGAAAAGTTATTAGAAGAAGTGTTGAAGCATCAGTTTTATGCTGGGGAAAAATGGAGGAGATGTATACTTGAAAGTGTCAGATTTATCTGAAGAAAATACTACACTTTTCCTGAAGGTAACATTCATCCATGCACTTGGGAAAATAAAAGAAAAACACAAAAACTCGCAACACTGCAAGGTTTCTTGTACTTACGAGATTACCCAAAAAAAGAAAGATACTGTCTGAAAGCTGAAGGAGTACACCTCTGAGCAGGTATCAGTCTCCAAGCTACCTGAACTTGTGATTTCGTTCAGTCTGATGTGTTTGAAATTAAGGGTACAGTTTCATAACAATTTACAAATCAGCCCTAGCCCCTCTCCCCTCCACTGCGCCAGCCTGAAGCTTGTCTGACCCCTCAGAAAAATACCTCTCTGGTAAATGTAGAAATACTTCCTCAGCTGGGATGGTTTTCTGCCAATCTACCGGTCTGAAGGAGCTCACTAAAGGCTCAGGTCAGCAGAATTGAAATATCTGAGAGTCCCTTAGGCTGTTTTATGACTGCACCTACGGCAACCATCTACATTCTTTGCTCTGATTTTAATATTGGCCGCCTTTGCAACATGAACCAGTAACTGCTCCACAAGATTCACCATCTTCTCTGCAGTCAGATAGACAATAATGTTTACATACACTAAGTATATGGGATTTTTTTATTATTTTACCATTATCTCTGCAGATTAATCTCTTCAGAATACAACCAATAAGGAAAAGCAGTAGCAATCCCATATTGCTAAACATATAGCATCACCCTCTTTCCTCAATAACTTCTGGCTCTCCACAGTGTTTTTTACCTTAACCAGTATGACTAGCATTAATAGCTGAAAAGTGCAAGCAGAGTTTGCATAACTTTTGTTGTCCACATTAGTGCGTTGCTCCACATGGCTCCCATATGGCAGGATAATTTCTCTGTAACCTAGAAACTGAGTTCATAAGTCTGTAAGGGTAGACTGCAATTCCTTGAGGCACCAGTGTTGCTTTCCTCCACTTGCACAGCCCTGGCTACAGAGAAGATTTCAAGAAAGCCCTAATGACAAATGTTCAAGATAATTTACTAAATGGATGCCAATACCAAAAATACAGTATTACACAGCAATGCCTAGCAATTTGATAGGAGCCCAGAACAAGTAATAGGCATTCCAGCGTCATCACCACATCCACTCAGTGCCTCAAGAAGCAAATTTTCCTTTGGCCCCTGTATAAGAAGCCTCTGATTTGCAAGGAACTGATTACGCCCAGTGATTACAACAGAGGCATAGATTGTCCAAGGAGATATCTCCAGGAGAGGCTGCACGTTATACAGATGTCATTCCCTACTACCAACTCTTCCTTGGAACCAACCTCTCCCAGTCTTGCCACTTCTTCCCACCCCATCACCCCCTGATCTTCATCATCCCCTTCCACTGAGCCAGCTTCAGCTGCCAAAACTTCCTCTGCACATTGACACCAGGATATAGATGTGAAGTGCAAGCTATGCAGCTGAGCAGAGTTTATTAGCAGACTGCTTTATGCCTTGACATGGACTTCATTAAGCCTTACCCTAAGTAGCTGGAAGCTGTTAACACAGAGAAAACAGCACATCATATATAAGGAAAACCACCATCTGCTCAGAAAAAAAAAAGCCTTGATAGACAGCAGCCAACTTACTTGCTAGGAGAAGACAGGCAAATGAAACGATGTGCAGTTGCTTGACAGTGATATCGTAGTGATCCATAAAGAGGTCCAATAAATAGACAGCGAGATGCCGGGCCGTAGGGCAGAGATTGAAATGGTTGCTGAGGACAGTCAAGAGATCAATGAAGTATCGGCGCATCCCAATCTGTGGTGAATGAGCCTTATACGTAGGCAACTTAAGTTCCTGAGGGGAAAAAAAAGAAAAGGGAAGAAAGACAGGTACTGAAACAAACACTGTTTCGGTGTTTGGAATCCCAAACCACCACCCACCACCTGCTATGGCAAATGCTTAGCAGCTACAGCACTATGATTGATACAGAAATCAGGGCTGGATTACTGCGTGTTTTGACAGTCACTTAACTTGTAGTACTTTGGTCATCCACACACTTTCCTCACAAGCATTAAACACATGCTCAAACACTGTAAATTACAGTTTAACCCAGGAATAACTTGCTGTTGCTTTCTACAGAACACCAAACTTCTCAGCCACAAAAGTTGCTGCTGAAGGACTCCTTTTTGATTTTGTTCACCCAAATTAGACTGTTAAGTAAGGTTTTAACAGTTTCATAGGCAAGAAGGGCAAGATACGTTTCTCTCATAGTCCCCGTTCCTCAGTTGCCAAAGTTTCTACATTCTGTGCCAAAAAAATGTCTTTAGAATAAAGAACATCTATCTTACAGTAAACAAAAATTAAAAAAAAAAAATCACATGGTGCATGGCTGCAGCAAGAAACAAAAGTAGACATTAACCAACAACATTGGAGAATGATTAAACTATGACCTTTTTCTAATTATAGCAAATTCCAGTATTTTCTGTAGTGACTGATGTCAGCATTGTAAAAGCTAACTATTGAACTGACAGACTGTATTTCACATGTAAGATAGAAATTTTCATTTTAAACGGCAGAATTATAGAAGTTTTTGATCTACCTATGCTAGATCTTCACCTGCAAGGGTTTTACACACAAGTTTGTAGTCCCTATGGAAAGAGTAAGTTAAGGGAAGGAATGAAGTTCCCTGGGAATACCCACCAACTAATGCCACTTAAAAGTTGTCACTTTGTTGTTTTAGACATGGTCGTATACTAATGCAGTTACCATGGCCAGACTCAAATCAAAATGGGCTGAACACGTTTGATAGGCATAGATTAAAAAACAAACAACATTTCAGCAAAGTGTATCTCTCAGTAATTCAGGTTCTGCTTATACGTCATTTTTGTATTACATATACTTAATAAATTAGAAGCAGTACAGTGCTGCAAGATAGACATGTTTTATAGCGGAATACAAAGCGGTACATACAACAGTTAGTTCTACTACATAAATCAGGACTTAAAAAAAGCATCCAGAGGAAGTATCTGCACTGGCTACCCCATTTACAGAAGCAAGAAGCACCACCTTGCACAGCTGGCGCGGTGGCTGCCCACGCTCCTTTCATCCCCTGGAAAGAGACATTCCACGAGGAGGTTCAACTTCGCAGGAAAAACCGGCCGCACAATCGGGCTCAGAGGGGCACACGTAACTGGAAAGCAGGGAGGCTCCAGAACGAGACGCAGCTTACAAAGACAGCAAGCCGAGCGCTCTTACGGATGATTGCTTCCCAGGCCTTTTTAAAGGAAGTCAGTGAAAAAACACATTCCAGACTGAACAGATCCATGCTGTGGACAGGCAAACAGCCCTTTGAAACCTGGGATAGCCTGCACTGCGGGATTATAAAGAAATCACCCACCAGTAACAATTTACAAAGCAGGGAGACAATGGAACATGTTCCCTTCCCATTGTTTTATACCCAGAAAACCCCCATAAATTTGATTTTTTTGATTGCCTTATGTACAGAGATTTCAATCCATCAGTCCAACTGACATACACAGTTTCAGAGCAGGAGTTCCTAGTATACCCGTAACATGAATGTTCTGGCAGAAATGGTTTCAAGCTCAGTGCTTACATCAGCTAAAATAATTCCTTTTTTTATATGTCTATACAAAGCCCAAGCTATCATAAGATCAGGTGGCAATTCTACCTCTGAAATATTTTGTTCTTCTAGGTGACTGGTAGGAGCTTCAGGTTTTATTTTCTGAAATGTCCTTCCTGTTTGCACAGCTATGTCTCCCAGCAAAATTACACTCTCTATATACTCTGAGGTCAGCATATATATTTTATGTGAAATTTGCTTTTTAGACCATAACAAATGCAAGAAAGAAACAGTAACTCCAATTACACATTTACTCAAAAAATCTGACATGTCTAAATGTTACAGTTCAGTGGGTGAGCATTAGAGGCTCAGAATGAAAGCAGAAACCCAGAGACTTGGGTCTGAACCTCAGATGCTCAGAGGCCAGAACTACCCCTACTCAGCCCGCTGCGCTAGAAAATTCAAAGACCAGTCAAAGCACCGAACTTAAGCCAATAGGATTATTCTGCTACTGGTTTAACACAGCCATTTACTCCCTGTAAGACATCTGGTTTATTTATTTATTATTATTTTTTGAAAATTGGTTAACTAGTAAAGGGTGCAAGTGAAAGGCACTTTAATTTTGTGCACTAAAAAACCCACATGGGCTTCCCTGTAACAAGATTTAACAGCACAGACGAGGTTCAGCTTCAGGATTAATCTCAGGAGGAACAGAGCCATGTGCTGTGGCTTCTTGCAAGATCAAGTTCCTAGGTATTAACTGATCTAGGGTAATTATCTGAGTATAGGCAAGAGCCTTGCCCTGCACCGCATAGCATGAAGCAGCTAGTAAGTAGTTCAGTAGGACTGCTTTTACACAGACAGATCAGTCTTAAATGATGAGATTTTCTTTTAATGGGAAGGGAGCGGTACATAGTTTAACAATGCAAGAGCTGAACAGCAGACTTAGAGTTACCAACACGGCTGCGGGCATGCACCCCTTGCCATCAACCCCCCACAGGGTTCTTTAGCATAAGGTCATCAAGAAAAAAAAATTACTCCTTTGAATTAGAAACTTGCTACTTCGGGAATACTGATGCAGGATCACCAAATACAACTCTATGGAAAAAAATTAACTTTGGGGGAGCAAGAATAAAATCAATCATTTCCGTTGCTTAATTTTTTTCCTCTATCTCTAGTAAAGCAACAGAGAAGAAACTGGGAGTCCTGCTGTCTGCTGGAGTTGCCCTTTCATATGCTGCTTCTGCTTATCTTTGACCTGTTCATTTGTATCTGCTTCAAGTTTGCTTTGGGCTACCGAGCAATCGCCACATTGAAATGCTAAAAGCGGCAGCACATAAGAGGCTCACAGGTGTCTGGGAAATTACTTAACAAGCTTTGCTCAACATATTGATCAGTGTCTATCCACAAAATGCCTCCAGAAGGCACAGCACAGCATTTAAAGGGATCACCACTTAATCTCAGGACCTGAAAAGTAAGGCTTGGACTGAGTCAGGCCTGAAGGCAAAGACTGTTTTTAAGCTGTAACCTCCTACCAGCTTCAAGACCTGACCTTCTAAAAGAAGGGAATGGGCGTAAACATTTTTAAGTGGTGTTAAAGAAGACAAATCTTCCTCAGCAATCACACCTGAAAGACAGCCAGGCTCCAGACACCAGCCATTCATTCACTGCAGAGACACAGCTCCAGTAACCTGACCACTTCAGCTGGCACCATTCCTCACCACAGCTCAGGAGCCAAGATTGCATCTCTGGTTCGGGGGCGTTTTGTAACTGGGCTGAGCAAATGCACTTCAGAATCCACCCCTAAAGAACATACTGGGCAAACAAGACTTAAACTAAAGCTTCTGAGCAGCAACAGAAGGTTAGGCTTTCACTGTCCATTTGAACCAAACCAGCCAAACAGCGATTGAAGTGGAGAGGAAGAAAACTTAACAGGATCACTTCCTCCAGCTCCCTCGAAGCAGCAGCAGGCTGCAGGCCAGTCTGCCCAGCATTTATCTTCATCACAGTCCCGCATCAGATGGTTTGGTGTGCAACATGGCAAGAGGTTCCACATACACGTTCTTTCTGTCCAATTTCTTTTTAGTAAAACTGTTCTCCCACTGATATAAAGCCATTAATGAACTGACAAGTAGTCAGGAGAAAAAAAAAGCTAGCAGTAGAAGTTAGCAAGTGATGTGACATTATGGTAATAAGTCACACTAATAATGATCAGTTCTCGGAACAAAAGTGGAATTCATCAGGGTATTTTGGAACAACTCACAGGCCTTTTGACAAGGACAATGAAGTGCTGTAGCAAATACGCCTCGGGTTCTGAAATTCAGGGAGATGTTAACTGAATCTGGTTTTCTACCATGTCAGAGCACTTGGACTTCAGTCAGGATCTGTTCTGTCCCACAGGTCAAACACGCAACATCTCTTGACCCTGTGCAACAGCTCTGGTGTTCCTTACTGCTCTCCTCCCTCTCTCAGCACCAGTCACCTCAGCCGCTGCACACAGGCATCTCCAGAGCGCTGCATCCTCTGTGGAGAGCCAGGTAATTACCTTCTCATTTCTGGAGCAAAATGAAACACTGAGACCAGAGCTGCTCAGGAACAGTAAAGCCCCATTCATCTGTTAAAATACTTGCCTATACAGACGCAGGCACCACTTACTGTTACAAACTTCATACTTCTCTCATTATTATCCATTAATGTTATTACCTACTTCTGTTTCTGGATATGTAAACAGAATCCAGTGCATGGCCCCCTCTACCACAGCTCACAGATCTTGACCACTGATCCTAACCCAAAATCTGAAAAAGGTTTCCAGCTGATGAACAAAATTAGACAGTGAAGGTATATAACTAGCCTCAACAAGATCTCCATGATTCTTCTTAATCCAGCAGTAAAGTACATAAACCCAAGACACCACTTGTGTGGCATTCAAATTTAAAATAATAAAAAAATAAAAGGAAAAAGGCTACTAAGTGTTTAAGTTAGAAAACTAGTAAAAAACATGGTAACTTAGGTAATCATTTAGCACTCTGTATGTTGCATGTTCTAGAAAAATAGCATGTACATGACCTCCACCAGATTCTTAAGAATTCCTGTTGTAAAAATAACAGACATTGCAAACTTGTTGCCATTAAAACAGGAAAAAGAAATACTTGTAGATTAAAGAGAAAGCTTATCTAGCAGGCTATTAAGTTGTTCTTTGAAAGAGACAAACTCCTTCCTGTTTTGTGTTCTAACCAGTCTTCCAGCTGTGGAAGAAAGGTGCCAAACTGATCTCCTAGATGTAATTATTGCACCACAAATGAGAAACCACTAAAAGCTAACTTCTCTATTTATGCAGGCAAGAAGATCTATGCCAAGAAAAACTTAGACTATACTTTTTTTTATAGGAGCTTGAAAGTTCAGAGCACTCTGCATGCTGCTTTGCAGTAGACTAGGTAGCATGCTACCAATTTAATTCTGCTACTAAAGTGACGCTATTCTCTCCCGCACAGAAGCAACCCTCCTGGCCCTGCACAGATCCACTAACAAAACGACTTGTACAAAACTTGCTGCTCAGTGTTCCCATGCTTAAGCAGCTGACTGCAGTTTAATTAATCAGTCAAAGGTTGCTAGTGTATTTTGCAAACCATCTGATAGTGGAGTATAGCTGATGCATTTGACTTACTGATCTTCAAGTTGGCCACACAAATTCAAAGGTGGGGGCAAAGATACGTGACAGGGCAGTGCTCTTACGGTATGGCCAGCAGGATGTGTGTCCTCGCAGAGCGGAAACGCATGGTGAAAGTCTCCGAAATGGTCGCACTCGCTTAATCTGTGCAAGCACAAGCCACACTGTGTTATAACACAGAGACACCAAGGATTATAACTGTTAGAAGACACAGCAATAAGGGATAGTCTAGGATTCACTGCATCATCTGTTACTCATCTTTTCAGCCCTGCTATAACCATATCTCTCAGTCCTGCAAGTTGCAGCGTTTCCCATTATTTAAGCAACCTTCAGCTCTTTTAGACAAGTCTTAATCAGGCCCTAGGAGAAGCGCCAGTCTTGCACAGCGTCTGGACTCAGTATGTAGGAGTAAGAGACAAACCTGACAGAACCACGTTTCAAGAAATGATGTCAACAGTTCCTCTCATTATTTCCAGTAAAAATTTAAGATACAGATACTTTCTAATAAGGAAGGGTACATGGGCAATATATCCTTTATTTTTGCCCTCATTCAATAGCGACCAATCAGGTGGACAGAGCAACAGATTAAAGACACACTTGTTACACTGCCTAAATCAGTGGTGCCAGCAGCTACCCTTACTGATTTAGGATACATTCCATTGTGAGGTGCGAATGAAACACCATAAAAACACCATAGAAGATTTTCTCCCATTACCACTGTTCCTGCACACTCAACAGCAGTAGCAAATTCATATGCATCTTCCACAAAGGACCAGAACTCTGGCCACAAAAACAGAACCTCGAGTTCCAACCTACTCAATGACTGTGGCTTACACCGGGATTTTTTCTTTACTCTTTCAAAGAACAGTAGGCATCTTCAATAGTTTCCCCTGCTTTACCTAGATTAAAGGCCATCTCTGACTTCTGTGCTCTTCATACATTTCCCCTACCACTCGCCTCTGTCTTTCAAAATATCTACAGATGAGCGCAGACTCCATTCCTTGATATCTGAGTTTAGTGTAGATGCTTAAAATTAAGGTTTAGGCATACTACTGAGATGTCACACAAAAAACCTGTGGCAGACCAAGACAGCATTTCAACTGTATGTAAAAGCTTTTTGTGCTTGAATCCACCCTGCCCTTCAGCATCCTCACAACAGTCCCAGGCATTCAAAATTTGCGGGAAAGCTGAACCAGTATTGTGCTTGAAAATCCATTACTTCACACATTCCACTGTGGTATTTTATCAAGCATTTCATTAAGTCCTTCTTACACACTTCAAAGTATTCAGAAGTTCAGCAGCTAATCTGAGAAACATCAGAGAAAGGAGTGTGAAAATTGAAATTCCAACTTTAAGGGGAAAAGAAGAGAGATCATGAATAACCATGTACTTCATTAGGACACCTGTTCCTTTCAGCTCCATGCACATGCTGCCGTCTATAACATAAGCAAATTACAGATAGCAACCACTAATGCTATTGTTGCTGATTTTCAAAAGCTAGGATTTTTTGTGTGTGTGTTTTTTTTGTTGAGTGAACAGATTATGCTTTTGTTGCTGGGCTTCCAGTCTTGGATAAAAAACCTCTCATATTAATACACCTCAATGCCTGTTACACCTGCTTTCTTTTACAGCTGACTCAAACTGGAAAGGTGCATCAGAATGAAAGGTTAATATTTTATCCTTCTATTAAATGCAATGGGAAAGAGCCCTTTTGCATGTCTGCAAGTATCTGGGACCCCTGAATTTCTCATCTAGATTTTTTTTTTTTAGAAACAACAGAAGCACAACCTATGCAATGCCCTAACACCTTCCCTCTGTTCAGAGCGTAACTGTCTAGTCTGCACCAATCTGAATGTCAGGCTGTGCCAGACAGATCTGAACATATCGAACATACCATTTCATTAATTAAGCATCAAAGAGATGACCACTTTTTTAAATAACAAGGACATGAGTGGACTTTCAGGCTAAAAGATAAAAACAGTACTTGTTACATCAAGATCTTCACACTACCAACGGGTCAAGCAAACCAGATGCTTTCGCAAAACAGCAGAAAATAAAGGGACATATGCTAGGTGCAGGGAGAAGAGGGAAAGATCATATTTTTACTGAAGTTTTTACTGCACAGGACCTGCACTACTTCTAACAGGACGATTTAAAACTGCAAGAAATGCACTTATGGTGACAGTATTCAAAGACCGTTGAAGAAAAGGGCCCTTCACAACAAACTCTGTATAGATTATACTCCTGCTTCAGAGACTGCGGTCCAAGCTGACACCATGGATGAAGCAGAGGAAAACGTTGCATGTCAAAGTAGAATGAAACACACTATAGTGGTAAACAGCATTTCCTCATTAAGGTCTTTAAACCAAGAGGAGGTGGGAGACATGTGTGGAGGAACTTTCACCTAGAGGAAATCACTCAGACTTTTTTACCACTTTAACAGCAAAGGACTGTTTGCTTTTGGCAGAAAGGATAAGCTCTCCTTACCTGGCTGAAAGTAACTGCAGACAGTAATTTGGACTGCCTTTAAAAAGATCAAGTTACAATTACTAACCTTTTAAATTCACAAAACAAATCCTATAAAATTTGGCCCTGCTCTGAGTATCTATACAAGAGATAAATAAAAAGGGAAATGCAGGCAGATCTAGTAATTCTCATTAATTGCAGGAAATGAACATATCCTGGAAGGAAACAGCTCAACATAAGCACAAAAATGGGAGAGGAAGAGCAAGCAGACATCACTTATTTCTGGGATGATCAGACTGCCTCCTAAAGCAAAGTATTTCCTCAGCTTTAAAAAACAAATAAACAAAACCCCCCAACACTGACTTGTTACTCAGCTTTCCACGCTTGTGGGGCATTCACGGCTACCAAAGCAGACAGAAGAGTTTTGTGCAGATGCTACAGTAGTTTCACTTCCATTGAAAGGTCTCTGATTTTTGACATCAAAGCCAGCTGCCTGGCACAACCAGTACCTTTCCATTAGCACTATCATAGGGCCACTGTAGAAGTAGTTGAAGCACCAGAAAATATCAGCACATAGACACAGCACCTTCCTTGGCTTGGTGTGCGTCAGGCTCTCCTAGTACAGAACATACACAGTAGGCTCCAGTTTTTATTTTCCTTCCTGGCTCAGTCTTGCGACAGGTTTAATGTTCTGGCCTAATCCAGGGGAACACTTTAAGCTCTCATTTGAAGTCTAAGGATGTGTGTAGCACTTTGGGAATTTATGTGTTTTGCTCCACTAGGTCAGCACGCTCAATAACTAACACAATACCGTCCTGCTAAGCTGAACGCTACATCCCAATAATCACAGCACAGATATTTTACTAGTCAGACAATTCAGGTGCTATTAATTTCCTCCGCACTGAGCTAGAGCCTTCAGGAAGTCAAAGCCTCTCAGCATCTTTCAGGCCTCTCTGAATTGGAAGCCAGGTATACCTGGCATTCAGGATCTGCTTTCATGCGTAACATATCCATCAGATACAGCACACATCTGTCACAAAGGACACCAACTTGCAACCAGATTAAGAACTCCTCCCAAACCCAGCTCGGGGGGTGGAGAGGATGGCGTAACATTTTTTGCTAGTTGTTAACATAAAACCTATGTTGTTTCTTAGTAGGCATACATCGATATTTGTACGTCTAAATTGTTTTTGGGGAAAAAAAGTGTTTCTAACGATCCTTCAGTTGTTTTAGGACAAGAGTTACGTTATTTAAAAGGGACATTTTATTCCTCACCTTAAACCCAGACTTTAAGTGTGTTCTTCAAAAAAGTGGGACAGCCTGCAACATGCGTGTTCACCTCGACAAGCATCTTGAAATAACTTTCCTGTCAGATTCACGCACTAAAACTGAGACCTGTCTAATTCTCACCCAAGACCAGAGACACACTGTTCCAGACTAGGACTCCTCAGCAAGTATCTGAATCCAGAGAGGTCATTTAGGCTTGAGGGTACCCTTCCCTGAATCTTCTGTATTCCAATATTAACATGCTAATACACTAATAATGCACTAATACTCTAGTGGGGATGCCACTACTGAAGCTTATTTTGTTTTGTGCCATTGCCATAGGCGTCTCTAAAATTGGTCCACGCTCACAACACTGACTTCAGTACTTCAGAACTATTTATCTTCCCAAACTTTGCTGGAGGATCGTTTTGAAGAGTTCCACAATGTTCTACAGTAAATTCTGACACTTCGGACATCAAAAAAGCAAACCTCAACAATATACTTCAAAGTTGTTCCTGCAGAATTACTTTACAAAAAAAAAAATCATAGAAAGTGAACTGAAGAAAGTCTGGGGGGCTGTGATTATTTTTCCTCGATATACTTGCACTCTGGGTTCTCATGTAGTACTTCCTTCAAAAGGGAAAATCATCCTTACCAGGTGGGAAGAATTAGCATTAAAATTGTCCGAGGAGAAAAAGATGAGCAGCCCAGAAACCCTTCTCCCTCTTTACAGGTTCTTTAAGTAATTCTTGTCATTTCAGCTGGCCTAGGTTAGTATCCGTATAGAAAGAAGTCTGAGCAATCTAGAGTCATCAGATGCACCCAGAAAGCAGGCTGAAAAATTAAATAGTTGATCAAAAGATAGTGGACACACTAAAATAACAAACCACAAAGTTCCCCCCACCTTTTAACGCCCTGTCAGTCGGAGCCTCAGTTATTCCTCCCCGCTGTAGGGCCGGGAAGACCCGAGAACAAACCCACCCGCTCGCAGAGACCCGACAGCAATTAACTCACCTGACGCTAAATGCCTGTAAAGTAAACAAAGGGAACTGAATGGCCAAAGCGCTAACCTTGCTAGCCGTAACTCAGAAGCTGCGTCAAGCGCGGGGAGCCGGCACTTGCCGAGGGCTCTCTCGCGTTACCGACTAAGGGCATTTAGGGCTCCGCCGAGACTGCGGGGCGGCCTGAGGAGATGCGGGAGGCCAAGGCGCGGCCCCAGCGCTGCCGGCTCCCCGCACGGGCTCCCCTCCTTACTGCAGGGCGTTCCACTGGGGTTCTAGTCACGCGTAACCGATAGGCCAAGTTCTAGATGAGCCATTCCACGCCGCGTCTGTACATCTTTCAGCCCCTCTACGGGCTGCCAGGGAACAGGCTCCCATCTTTTACTCGAACTTTAGCATTTACCCGGCAGAAAAGCAGCAAAGCTACTTCTCCAGATCCCACGAGACGCTGGTTTTCCGCGGGTCAGCATCAGCATCCTCTTTAGCATTTAATGCAAGGAGTCATCAACACCCCGGCTAAGTTAGAGCCGCCGGGAAGCGGCAGGCAGGTGTTTTTAGGTTCTCGCAGGTTTGGTTTCGAACGAGTCTCGATCGAAAAGAAGCGCAGGGGGAAGAGCTCCCTCCACGCAAACCTGCTCCTTCGAGCGCTGCCGAGGCCGAGCTGCTCAGCGCCCAGCCCCCGCCCGGGCAGGGTAACAGACCTTCCTCCGTGGGCCGGTGCCCACGCGTTTCTGCGAGGGGGAGGGAAAGGAACAGAGTGGGACCCAACCTTCGTCCTCAAGGTCTCATGGATGTCTGCAGCCAGCTCCCCTTTCCACCACTGCTCCTCCATCCCCTTCCTTCCCATTCAGGCAGAGGTCTGGACGAGAGACGCGGCCGCCCGGCGGGGAGAGCGATCC